>NC_060280.1:56047997-56334814 GCF_021613505.1 Equus quagga | reverse complement strand
CCCGACCCCGGCTGCCTCCGCCGCCGCCGCCGCCGCCACGGCCGGGGCCAGGAGGGCGCAGCGCCGGCGGCGGGTCAACCTGGACTCGCTGGGCCAGAGCATCAGCCGCCTGACGGCACCCTCGGTGAGCTGGGCGGAGGAGGGCCGGCCTCGGGAGAGAGCCGGGGAGCGGGAAAGTTGGCGCCGGGCAGCCGGGGCGTGCGCGCGGGGCCCGACCGCTGGGGGGCAGCCCGGCCTCGCCCCGGCCGGCCTGGGGCTCCCGGAGGCCCCGGGCGCCTGCGAGCCGGACCCCGGGGCTCTGGCGGAAGGGGCGTTAGAGCACGGGAAAGGAGCCAGATCTCACTCTCCCGGGATGTCCTGCCTCGGGGGCCTGTCTGCCCACCTCCAGCCTTGTCCCCTCCTTCGTCGCGGTCACCCCGGCGACCCAGTGCTCCTTCACACCCACCTGTTTTCTGTCCCCTAAACTTTCCCAGGCACTGTGGTCTGCAGTTCCCATTTCCATGTCTTTCATCTCTGTTCTCTAGCATCCCAAAGGAACCCCTCCGCCTTCCAGGAAACGCTTCCTCTTTTTTCCCACACTCTGTTGGTCTTAGCGTGACCTTCTCTGACATCTGTGAATTCCACAGGCTGTCTGCATTCTGTGTTGCATCCCTTTTCTCAAATCTTAAGGAACTGGCTGTCAGATACTTTTTTGAGTTGCCTTCTGATGAAGAAACCTCTAATCTCTTGTTTTCTCCCCACCTTGTGGCCTTTTTTCTTATTCACTGGGCATTCTTTTCGGGGTAAACCTAGTGTCTGGTTTCTAAACCTCTCTGGTATTTCTTGCACCTGTACCTCATCCTTCACTCTCTTTTCCCTGGATTCTTCAGTGCTTTCCCCTTCATTTTTTTTGTTCCTTCCTTATATGAGGACCTTCATAAATATCTGTTGAGTGAATAAATGTCTTCCTAGCCCTCTCTGAACTTGTGCTCATTTGGGGATGTCTGTATCAGCAGTTCCAGGTGTACTCCAGACTCCCTCTGCTTCTAGGCATCTTTCCAGAGTTCTGCCTCGCTCCTGCTCAGGCATTTCAGCTACCCTGACTTTCACTGTTTGCAGGAATGCCAGACCTTGTTCCAGTCTTTCTTTAACTGGTAGAGGTCTGTTTTGAAGGAATCCACTCCATTGCAGACAGAATCAGAAGGAGATCTATCCACTTTTTATTCTCACCCAGATCTTAGGTATAAGGAAGTCAACTCCTGACGACCCTTTTGTCTGCCCACCCCTAGGACTTTTACTTCTTTAAAGTTTCCAAAATGAGTCTGCACATTGATCTTGTTTGACTACTCTTGAGTCTTCATTTTCAAAATACTCTTTCAGTTTGATACTGATTGTAGGAGGGACCTGAGAAGGAGTGGGATCCTGAGGGACTGGGTACCAGGCAGTCCTACAAATCTCCTTGTGGCCCTTGCATTAGTGGAGAATTTACCTCTTCTTTTGTCAATGGACTGCTCTTCGATTGTCTTCCTTTTCTTGTGTATTTTTTCTTCAGTTTACCTTTCTGCCACTTCTTCCATTGACAGCCTAGAAACAAAACTCAGAGTGGGTTGGCTACTGTTTGCTATTCTTTACTGCAAATATTTCCCAGGAAGCATAATCTTAGGAAGTGTTTGATGTTGCAAATTGTTGAACATAAGCCTTTATCAAAGGACTTGAGTAATCCTGTGCATCTGTAGTTTTGTGTCAGTATCTAAATAACGTTTGTGTGATATACTAATTCTTTGGTACAACAGGTTCATATCTGATGGAATGATTTTACTAAAGATAATAGTTTTTGGAGGAATTGTTTTTATAATCCTGGAGGGTTTTTCTGCCTAAGAATCAGAATTTACAAATTTCTAAAAAGTAATAGGATTGCCTCTGGTAATGCCAATTTACCACTAAGACTATTCTCAACATGTTATGTGAGGAGCAGATAAAATAAACTGAACTCACGCGTTTACTATCATAAACCTTTATAAATCAAATTTGAATGACTCTTGCTTTTTGCTGGGTAAAAAGCATGTACCCAGATAATGGTTTTCAAGATAAGAAATTTGAAAATAATTATGATGATCAAATATATGCAACAGCTATATGTACTTTCCATGCTGTAATTCGTTTCTATTTCGGAAAAGGTCTTTCAGCTGCAATGCTGAGAACATACAGGGGAATATAGTGTAAAAATTTTCAACATCCTAGGCCCCTATGAACAAATTCTCATTGGCTAACCGTATCACCAATAGTTTTGGTGACACAAAGAAAACAGAGATTACATTTCAAAGCAATGACTTATTTCTGTGGTCTCCACCCCCATTTTCTAGTATTTGGCAATCTAGAACACTGCTTCAAAAAGTTCCAGTAGATTCATTCTTCTACGTTGTCATCATTCTAAACTTCTCTGAATACTTGGGGAGATGAATTATGTCCTGTCTATTCTCTTTCATTAGAGCCAAACAACTTTTTTAAAAAAATAGATTTTTGAGACTAGCCATTGCTAGAGTATTCTTGGATGGGAATTTCTAGTTGTTGGGACTATTGTGAACCTTCTTGCATTCCGTCACAGTATACTTAAGGAGAAACTACAATTGTAATGGAAACTCCTGTCTTCTTAGTGGTCTCATGGAATGTTGTCTCAATTACTGGAGATTTGTTCTTTATTCAGAATAATTTGCAAGTAGGAAAATGGAAATGAATTTAATAAATACTAGGATATTGCCAAGTAATTAAACTAGTTATTTGATGAGTGGGTTATTCAAACTCAGGTTTTTGATATTTTAATAGCCATTTTTAGATGCATTGATGTTGGCTATAAAGATTATACACAATTTTAATAATAAAAGTAAATTGAATTGACGAAATTGAAAGAAGTCCAGAATTGAGGAGACCTAGTTCTTATGCATTGTGCCTTGGACAACGAAATACTTGTGTATCTCTGTGCACATTGCGTTAACTCTCAAGGATCCTTCTCATCTGTTAAGTATTAAACTTAGGGTCCCTCCCTGTTCTGGGATTCTGCGAAGACATAGAATGTATTGTCAAGCTTTCAATAAACTGTCATAACGGCCTATGAAAGGAAAGGAAGCACATATTATGAGTTTTAAAACTTTGAGGAAAGAAGATTACTTTCTTAAGTAGGGGCATCCAAGTACTATTTATTCCACCCAATTATTAAAAAATATCTGAGGATCTACTATGTGGCAAGTATTGTGCAAAGAATTGGCAATAGAAATGCCAAACAAAACATTCCCAGTCTTGGACTTCATGAAACTTCTTTAATTATAGCCTTTATTTTAAGGAAACTTTGTTGAAGGAAAACATAAGAACTCCAATTGTCTTGGAGATGTCTAGGGGAAATTTTATTTATTGTCCACTTTGGATAGTTTTGTTCACTGTGAAGCTCAGGGGTGCAGCCACAACAATAAAAATAATCCTAAAGACTTGGCTAAAGATGCAAAAAGCACTTATTACATTATTTATTTTGAAATAATTTACTTGGGAACACATATGGAGAAACAGCTGGGGATTTTACATCAAGGGTGAATTTACTAATGCTTTTATTTCTGTTTTATCCTTATAAATGAGAGTTGCTTAGAGTCCTATCACTTTGACATCGGTTTTGGGTTTGCTAATGTCAGCCTGTTGGTGAAGATATTCCAGGAGACTGACTCAAGGGCAAGGCTTCCCTAGGTTTCTTGTCAGAGGACTACTGGCTGTTACGGCATTGCAGGTGGCTTTGAAGACATCAGAAGCTATAGAGAGCAGAACAGCAGGAGAAGAAATATAGAACTGGAAGGATGGCAAATAAAAGCAGGAAAGCTACTGACATAGGGAATAATCCAAGAAGCTGAGAGGACAGTGAGGAAAGAAAAAGGGAGGGAAGCCTGGATTCAAGTAGCAAGAAAGCAAAAGTTGTTTCGTTATTTTGGGAAAGGAAAGTATATCGATACGTACCTAGGAAAAAGTGAAAGATCATTAAAAAAATACATCTTTAACCTCTCCTAATATTAAATAAAATGAACTCTCTGACATGTGCAAATCTTTAAAATAAACCTTAGGAAGTGTGAGTGTAGCTAACATTAAATAATGAAAAATATATACAATACATTTGTGAGGTAGGCTATTAGATAAATTTTTGTATTTTAATTGAAGTTTTTAAAATTCGGGGCTCAGTTTGGCTAATGAAGTTTTAGGCAACAGATTCATTAAAATTAGAAAATTAGACAAAATGTATTCTATGGTTTAATGTTTTCACATTTGTAGAAATTAGGTATTATAATCTGAAATCAGAATTTAATGGCCACCTATTGCTTTTCTCTACCTCATCCCTAATCACTGAGAAGCAACTCTAAGCCAGGGTAGTAAGAATAAGAATTTAGAGTTTGACAGATGTGGGTTTGCACAGCTCCCTGCTGAGCCCCTTAATAAGGGTGGGACCCTGGGAAAGCCATCTCCTGCCTTCTCAGAGCCTCAGTTTCATGTTTTATGAAATAGGAATAGTAACTACCATGTAGATTTGTTGTGAAAGAGGAGTGATATTCTTTGTGAAACCCCTCGAACTCAGTGAATGATAGTTTCAGGCTGAGATCCATTAATTTCAAGCAAATTTGAATGCCTCCAAATGATCTAAAATTTTTCTTTTTTTCCCTCAATAATTTACTTGCTACTAGCCTTATTGAAAGAGTTTATAGGTTAACTGATGTCATCTGCCTGAAAAAAAAGTGATAAGTTTATTTTGTTGGCATTGCCCAGGCAATCCATTAAAAAAATTAAAACTGGAGTGTCTTTTTGGCTTCTTGGCTATGACTCATGTGTGTTCACAAACGTATATAATCACTACAGATTCAAACATTTCTATCAAACTACTGAATGCCATGTGGCAATATGAAAACCACCTTTATAAATTCTATAAAAATACAAGGACATATATATTTGGTAAAATGTGGGTATTCCACAACAAATTACTTTTAAATTAGAAAAACAAGTTAGGTAGGTGAATGAGAAATTGCTTATGTCATTTCCTGAGAATTTCAAGTGTTTCCCATACACTGCATTCAAACTAATTTGTATGTGTGTTCAAAGGTTTAGTCTGTGAGATGCAACAATTACCCGGCTACTGGCATTTATGATTAGTGTACAACCCTCTATGCTTGTTTGGCTACCAGCTCAATTGTTAGGCCTGCATTTTAAAGATGAATTTTGACAATGGGAAATGACATAAATGCTTATTAGTTTGTAGGTAGAGTTGAGAAGCGATTATATATTCCTTTTTAGTATATAATTTATCACCTTGAAGGACTCTGAGATGTGTGGGAAGAGTTCTTGAGTGCTATTATTTTTCCCACTATATCATCATTGCTATTTTCACTCACCTTTGTTTTGTCTTGTTGCCTTTATCAGATGGAGCTGGAGGTAAAATAAAAAAAATACATATTTTATTGAATATGATAGAAAAATAAATGCATTACCTCTAGATATATACATTGTTCACCAAGAGTTAGCAACAAGATATAATTATCCCTTTTGGAATTTCACACATATCTAGGAAGAAAGGAAAATTAAGTGGCATAGGCACTGAAAACATTTCCAAGGGCTATCTGGTGATGAGGTTTTCTTTGCAGGCCCTTGTTTGATGCATGAGGCCGTGAGTTAGCTCAAAATTCAAAGTTCCTTTGTTTAAATTCTGACTCTAACCTCAGTACTCTTATGTTTATCTCGTATTTAGCACAGTACCTGATGCCTAATGAATAAATAAATAAAATGCTCAGAATAAATGAATGGATGTTCTTGTTTAATTGTCCAGTTATATTATTTCTTTTGTGTTTGATTTTTTTTTGTGTTATATTTGGTTCTATCAAACAAAATATTTAAATTTTGTACCCAGCCTATGAGAGAGACTTTCAAGTGTGCAAAGCTGTTTGGATTTTGCTTACACCTGCCATTTAAAGCAAAACTTGAGAATGAAGTTGCGTTAAAGAGAGCAGATGGAATAGTATCGTCCTCCTGGAACTCGTTGAGAGGCCCATTTGTATTTTAAGAAGTTAGGTAAATGGATGACTCTCCTCCAGTCTCCAGTATAAGTCTGCTTGTATTTTCTGTACAGCTCTCTCTCAAATGAGACAGAAATGTTTGTCAGCAAGCGGGCTACTGTTGCCAAAAATGCACTGCTTGGAGATGGAATGACATAATCTCGCTCCTCAAATATCACTTCAGGACAGGATCTGAAGACCTAGAATTATGTGCTGTAAGCTCAGAGCACCTCACAAAATTGAAAATTCCAGCCAGAGTGATTCAGGAAGTAGGGGAGCTGGAAATATCTCTGAAGGCTGGAGATTTGTTGGGGCTGTTGTGGGGAATTGAGAAAGCGAGCATTCTTATAAATAGAACATTGAGAAATCACTTCCTGTACAGACTTTATTTGAGGCTTATTAAACAGTTCTTCATTTAAGCTAGTGGTTATCCAACTTCAGTGAACAGAAGAAATACCTGGAGAAAATGATTAGAATGCAGATTTCTGGGCCTCTTCCACATAGGGTTTGGTTTGATAGCTGAAGGGAGGGGCTTGGACTCTATTTTAAACAAAGCTCCAGGTGATTGTTAGGCACACCAAAGTTGTTCCTAAACGGGACTGTATTGCACACCTTCAGGATCATTGATCTGGGCTCAGTGAGCTCTGAAAGCTAATTTTTTGGAAAGAGTGATCCTGGAAGAGTTTCCGTTGGGATGAATATATCCCAGGCCGTTATTGCCCTAATAGGGACAGGATAAAAGTGGTGACTTGGAGCCACATCCTAAGGTTGTGTCCTTTGTGTTCAAAGTAATCTTGTTGCTTGAGGGGTAGAAGGTATTTGAGGCTTCACCATTTGTAGTTTTAATTGTTAGTGAATTTTCTTCCCATTTTTCCTGAGGATGCCTTGTTAGCTTCCCTAAGTTTATGCTCAGTAGGTCACGTATGATTACTGTAAGTGTCCTGTGGCCTCTTTCCTCAAAATAAAGAAACGGCTATTTAAAAATGTTGGCGACAGCAGAGGAGAAGGGAGAAGAAGGGCAGCTGTGAGGGTCAGTTTGACATTACCATCAGCGTCTGTGTTTCAGAGTGTGATTGATATGACATTTCTCAAATGCTCTATCTACTGGTTCATTTTGGAACAGTGATGTGCTCACATATCAATGAAAATGTTTAAAAAAGGCGAAGGGAGAAAGAAACAGATCTGAATGCCAGAAAGGAATTTTTTCCTAGAAGGGAAACAGTAGGAAGTTCAGATATCAGATGCGTAGAACCACCCCTCAAACCCTACCAAAATATGGCAAATATAATCATTATTACTAATCTCACATCCTTAGCCACTTAGTCTTTCTCTCATTCAGTGGTTAAGTTGGGTAGGAGTCTAGTTGAACTCTCCAGATAAGTGGTGATCCAACATTTGAAGAGATTTGCATTTGCAGAGAACTCTAGAACCAGTCTGTCATGAGAGGAGGCTGGCTGTGTGGAAGTTCTGATGTTACCCTGACTGCAGGTCCTTGAAAACCAACTTCATTCTCTTCCATTCACTGCACTATCTTTCTTATGTGTGGGTCTGCTGTGCCTGGTGGAAGAAATAAAAGTGTTCTAGAACATGCTTCCATTCCTTGTTGCCTTATGCCTATGCTCCTTCATGCATGAATCCTCCAACTTAATATGGGAGAGAATGGTTTTTCTGATTAGTTTTGAATACTCACAAACACAGACAGACATATACTCTCTCTCTGTCTCTGTCTCTGTCTCTGTCTCTCTCTCTCTATCACACACACACACACACACACACACACACACACACACACACATCCATCCTGTTTGCTGTCACTGTGTTTTTTCGTTATAGAATACTAAGTTATTGCTCACATCTCTATAATAGGATTTATTGTGTTGTAATGTGATTTTGATTTATTCTACCTCCTTAAGACAGAGATCTATGTGTGTCCATGCCTAGTATACAATCTGATTTATAAAGGCACTCAATAAATGTTTGTTAGGAGAATGAATAAATGAATGAATAAATCCTTGTGTAGTTTGTGATGTGTCTGGTAATGCTCTGTAGGCTACAATGATTTTGTGCTGCCATTAGTTGATTATTTTCTTTTAATTGTTATGTTTGTAGCTTTTTCTCAGGTATAAATAGGAGTAAATATACTTATAACTATTTTTTAGAGTGCTTTAAGATTTTCAAAAAACTCCCATATTTGGTATTTTATTGGAGCTTCACAATAACCTGTAGATTTTATGCCAATTATCTCTAACCTTGGTTAGTATGATTATCTTAAAATGACAACAGTAATTATTTGGGGGGGGCATATGTGCTGCCACTTATGTGTTGTATACTATCTCTTAAAGAGAAGTGCATCTCTATAAGATATAGAGAAGGTATCTCTACCGTGCTATTTTTTTCATTATTATTTCAGTGTATAAGAAATCCTGTGCAAACATTCTACTAAACAAAAATCTCTACAAACCAGCACATCCACATATCTATCCTACAGTAATCATTACAGACATAATAATGGCATAGGAGGGATAAAGTTCTTAGGAAAAGTGGTGAAGTTAGAAATTGTTGTTTTAAGGAATGGAGAAGAAAAATAACCAGGAACAGGTCGAAATATTATTGGGTATCTTTTGAGGGGCCAGCTGAGGTTGGAGGCAATGAATTTGTACCCTAAACTGAGAGGAGAAGTATATCTGGTAAAGATATAAAGTGGTGAAGGTATTCACTGTGTATTAAAAGGCTTGTATGTCAGATTGAGTTTGAGGTGTTTAGGGCCAGTCCTTTAGAGTGGAGGGTTGTATCTTAGGAAATAATGACAGTGAATGTTAAATGGGGCAGACTGTAATATTCAAAGGTTTCTCTAGCCTTCCTGTATTAGACACAGATCTGATGTTAAGCTTATTTAATATATATCTGGGTCTTATTCTTTCACTATTCATTTCATTCTCTTACAATAGCTGATTGACAGGTCCCCCACCCCCCACCCCAAACCAGAATTGATAACTGGTAACTAGTTAGTCTTTGAGAAACTCAGTTCTAACTGCTTGATTAGTATTTATGTTATGTTTTCAAAGTTAAAACTAATCCTTGAAAAGTATGAGGATATTCAGTTACATCATTCAGTGCCTTATTTATTATTTATTATTATATTTATTATATACACAGTAAGGTTTCCTTTGCTCAAACTTGATGCATTGCTTCTTGAGTATAAGAGAGCCTATGGGATTTAGAATAATGAGTAGCTGCCAAAGCATTTCCTGTTGTCTTGGAGAGCACAGCAGATATTTTCTTATCTGAAAAGATAAAAATTAGTTCTGGCGAATCAAACATTCTGACTAAGTAGACTGTCACATATGCAGTATCAATTTGTGAGTAGATGAAATTCAGTAATAAAATACACTTGAGTTAAATAATTTTCATTCTGTTACTCAGTCTTTGAGAAACCCAAAGACTCACCTGTGGGTTTCAGTGCCTCAGTGTCATCATTATGAGTCTTCATTATCACTGTGCTAGAGATGTGTGGACATCCTGGTAAGTGGAGTGTTTTAGATACTTGAATGCTTCAAATCAGGAAATTTCCTCTACATAGAAGCACGGAAGAGCTGGTTCTTGTGGTCTGAAAGAGTGAATATGCACACTCAGCTTCTCATGCTCCACCAGGCAGTCTCTTAGGCAAAGGGAGGCCTATTAGCAGTGGATTTTAACAAAAAGGTTTTTTTAACTATTAGAGTTCGGTGTATAATTTAGTTAATGTGCTTATCTTGTTTTTTTTTTTTAAAATGCCTGTTAGTGTATGTGTGTGTGCAGGCTGGGTGGGAGGAGGGGAGGCAGAGGCCAAACCTCAGTTAATGCTGCATTCTGATTTTCGTGTTAATTTGATTTTGGGGAAATAACTTTTTTGTCTCCATTTCCCAACTCTGAAATCATATATAATATTACTAATCTTTCACTCAAGGGTAAATGTGTATTAATAAAATGTGACTAGTGATCTGACTTGTGTTTAGCTATCATGACTTCATTGTGCTGCTACACTGATTTCTTGAGGACCAAGGCATTGGTTCAGATTCCTTTACTCTCTACATTCTGGGAAAAGAACAGGTTATGGAGTCAGACACTAACTCCGGTCCTTATCTTGTGCATTCTTGGATAAGCCTGAGACTCAGTTTCTTATCTATAAAATGAAGGCAATACTTAATTTATAGAATTATGAAGATTAAAAGTATAATGCATAGCACAGTATTCAGAATACAGCAAATGACCAATTAGTTTTGGTGCCTTTTTCTAACCCCTCATCAGTTATTTTACCCATCTGCATATTATTAATCACATGTCCTGATGTCTCCAGTTACCTCCAGCCACAATCTTTGGCAAAACCTGGAGCTATTTCCTTTCTTTGTCGTTCTTGTTTAGCATTCTTAGGCTTTTCATGGGAAATATTTTCAATATTTTTTGAGGTCCAACATTTCAGGGTTATGAAATCTGGAAATTCCCTCCCAGAAATCTTAAAAACAAATGTGATCTTACCAGTCACTTATTTTATTCACTCATTGACTCCTCACATTCATTCATTCAGACAGCATTTATTTAGCAGATGAACACTTACTGATTCACTCAGCATGTGCTCAGTGTGTGTTAAAAATGCGAATGAAGTGGGCATTCAGACAGAAATTTGATATGGTCCTTTTGGATTTAAAAAATGTAAAACCACATTTAAAAAATTACCAAATATTGTGCATGACAGCTGTTTCTGCCCCTTCCTGTGTCTCTCCCCCTCATCCTGTTGTGACCTTTCCTTATTTGGCAAGATATGGAGGACATGTGGACAAAGGAAGGATCTGTATGTAAAAGACCAGTTGAAACTGTAATGATGATGATGATGACAGTAACGATAACACTGTTGATTTGTCAAGCCCTCGCCATGTACCGGGCACTGTGCTAAGTGCTCTACACATTTTTTTCCAGTAAATATTCACAACAGTAATGCAGGAGGGATGCCTTACCATGGGCTACAAGATCTCAAGAGACTACCTCTCTGACCTCGCCTCGTGAAGTCTAACCTACACTCACTCTTCTACAGTGCACTCCTTGAACATTCTAGGCAAGTATCATCTTGCCTCAGGACTTTTCCTCTATTCCTCATGTCACAAATGCCCCCTCGCTCCAGTTCTCCACATAATTGGCCCTTTCTTGTTTTTCAGATTTCAGGTCGGTGTCACCTTGTCAGACAGTAACCCTTCCCCGCCAAGCGTTCTCTCTCACATCAGTGTTTCCATGATAGCACTCACGATCAGAAGTTGCCCTTTTATTTACTTGTTCATTTGTGTATTACCTGTTTTCCTCACTGTAATTTAAGTTCTGCAAGGCAGGGACCTTGTTTGGGTTGCTCACAGTGGTCTTTGCAGTTCCTAGAATAGTCCTGGCTATAGGAAGGTTCTTAATACATCTTTCTTGGCTAAATGAATGTGTAATTTTGAAGAAGTCTTAGTACTTGGAAAAGAAATAGTTAAAAAAAATTTTTATAGAGTGGGAAAAGGAGAATTAATATGTGTTAAGCAAGTATTATGGACCCAGCATTTAAGCGTTTTCATAATATATATCATTGAACTTTTAAAGTAACTTTATGAGAGATTCAGAGAAGTTGAGTAACTTGCCTATGATCATACTTAATTACTGATAAAGGTTAGAATCTTGTTCTGTTTAGCTCCAAACTCTATATTTCTTCCACCGTGTTATATACTTCAAGCCTCTGTGAGTATGCTAGACATCGTGATGCACTGCCTGCATATCCCTTTAGGAGGGAAGGACTTATTCCCCTGGATGCTATGGGTGCTGCTGACAGTCACCCTCAACTGTCAGTCTGCTGTATTATTGCCTGGACTGAAAAAAGCTTCCTTGCCCAAAGTCATGCCCCATTCCAGTGACTAATCAACACAGGGATATGAAGGCTTGGCCTCCTTGCCTTAATTCACCCAACTCTGAAGTTAGAGCTCCATTTAGGGTCAGCTGAGGCCTCCGTTGAGACTACATTTCTAGTCCGACTTCTCCCTCTTTCCAATTTGCTTCCTTCTATACTTTCTTGGATATTGATCCCAAGAGCACTCCCTAATAAGCTTTCCGCATGCTAATCTTCTCAGAGTCTGCTTCTCAGGGAACCCAACCTGCTATAGTGAATTTGAGAACCATGATGACATTAATAAAAGTGCAAAAGTCAGTCACTGGGAAGGTGGCATTTGGAAGAAATATAATGATAACCTTGGATCTGGATTTTTTGAATGTAGGTGCAAATGGTCAGCTCTGGACCGTGAGCTCTTTGAAGGCTTGGTATTACCGATCACCAGCCTCTGCACAGTGCCTGTCACATTGTAGGCAGTCACTCAATAAATAGAGGGTTGAAGATTTGAGATTGGAGTTTGGATAAGAATTTGTGGAGGTAATAGCTAATATCTTGATAATTAACAAGCTCTCTGAGTGAAAGGGAGAGAAATAAGAACAGTAGAGAATTGAGAAGCAAAGAGAACCAGAAGAATGTAGGTGCCAGGATGCTTCTTTTGTTTGTTTATAGGAGAGAGAGGTGGCTGGAGAGTTGCTGGGAGCAAGCAGTAGTGGTTAATATTTATGAAATAAGGATGACAAATTTAAGGATGGTACTTTTGAACCCAGTGTGAATGAGGTTGCTGGTGGCCTTAGAAAAGTGATGTCAATCTTGCATCTGAGATAGGAACCTATTTAACAAGGTTTAAAGAGGGAATATATGATGATATCATGGGCATATATTTCTCATTCAAGACATCTGGCAATACAAGTAAAGTGAGAGAGAGCTGGCAGGGCCTGTGGGGCAAAATTAGTTTATTAAAGAGGGGGAGACGTGTTTGAAGGTAAGAGAGTAGTCAAAAAAGTTGGAGATGGATGAGATAAATAGGATTTGGGAGAGGATAGGGCTGACGTAGAGGTATTCATCTCCTTTGCCACAAGTGAGAACACTTCTTTCTCTGTACCCAAGGGGAAGGCAATATGGCATAGTGGGAGTGTAGTACAAAGGCAGCTGTCAGATTTTGGTTTTATTTACAGCTAATTTATTATGGTTTTGTCTTGATTTTTTCACTATAACTCAATGATTGGTCAGTACTTTTGTATATTTAATGACTGCTAAATTTAGATTGCCATACTATTTGCTGTTCTCTGGGTGTATCTTAACTATGGTAGCTGCACTGGCCATGGGATGTGAAATGAGGTCAGAAATGTCACTAATTCATCCTTCAGAAACTTTATACTCAAATCATGAAGTGTACATTTTTTCACTTGTTTATTCCGTTGTAGATAACTTTTGGATTGTTTTATCAATCTGAAAACTTCAGATTTTCTCTTATCCTTCTAAAAACAGAACTTTATAAATTGAACACCATGTGGAGGGAACTGTTTTTTGATTCATGCTTGTATTAGTTTGCTCTCTTTCAGTTTTAAAGGTAATTTGAGATATATATTTTATCTATATAACCCCTGTTGTATTCTCTCTGTGTCTAATATGACTTTGTTTAGTGTTTGAGCTCTTTGTGACACTGATATAAAGGTCACTAATGGAAGGAACTCTCAAGGAGTTAGGAGCCAAGTGAATAGACTCTATTTTGTTGTTATAATGAATATATTTTACACAGTTGAAAGACACTGTGAAAGGTAAAATAATGTCAAGCAGAACATATACAATCAAATGTAGCTTTTGGCCCTTTACCTTTCCTTTTCTGGGTGAATTTTGCTCAATTTTGTCAAGCAGGGATTTTTGTCTATTTTATATACTGCCAAATCTCAAGTCTGCTAGTACCTGGCACGTGGTAGCTGACCAATAAATATTGTTAAATGAATACATTTAGAGTGAGTATAAAGATGTTTATTCTAACCATACCACATAAATTTTGTAAGGAACAAATAAGATGATAACTACAAGTGCACTTCAGAAAAATAAAATCAATAACAATAACAAAATCAAAGTAGACAAAACAAAATATACAAATGCTAATAATTATTATGTCCTATTGTTTTCATTCCTTCATTGTATATTTACTGTACACCCACTATGCATGCTTGACTTTATTGTGTCCTCAGCCAAAACACAAGATCTATGGAGCAGAAAGTGGCTCCAGTCGTCTGCAGAGTTAAAAACAAAAAGTGTTGGAGTTTCCTTAAATACTCCTGTAATCTGCTACACCAGTCAACTTACATTATGTGCTAGGAGGAAAAAATAAGTTTTTCCTACATGATCTAACTGTATTAAAAAAAAATCAACATTACTTCATTTAGCAAATATTTGTTGTTGTCCTTTCCTGTGCCAAGATTTGAGATGTCTCATTTATATGGGGAAGATACTTACAATTGGTCTGTCCTCTGTTTTTTTCTTGAGATTCTGTTGCAAACACTTCAGGAATAAAATTTCAGGAAGATTTTATCTTTCTTCCAACCTCTTTCTTCTATAAAGTCTTCCCAAGGGAAATCAAGAACTTTTGGAAGAAAAATTCACATTACCCCAATAGCAAATTTAAGGAGAACCTGTCACTGCACTAGTGAGAAGCTGGTCATCTTAATTCAGTGAGTTTCTGTAGACCTGAACAAAATAAAAAAGTATCATGTTTAAATGCCTGTTGACAAAATTCTTGCAGTATTACTCTGAGTCTGAGTCTTCCATTTTCATTTCTTCCTTGCGTGATTGGTTTAATTTGTGTATGAGAGGTGTCTTGATGTTTGAATGTTGTCTTACCAAATATTTGATTGTTAAGGAATTTATTTATTTGTTTTTCAGAAAGGAAAGGATGCAGAGATTCTTACAAATTGTGTTTGTATCATAGTATTTTTGGATAAACTTGAGTTTATTTTAATATCATTTTTGAAATCTATCTATCATCTATCTCTATGTAACTATGCATCTATCTACTATTGATTATATAGGACAGAAGAGAAATGACTCTGTCAATGGATTCTGACTTAAGAAATGCCATTTAATAATAACCTGGAGTAGGCATAATTACTCTCATTTTGTCTTTTAAAAATTTGCCACAAATAATGAAAATGTCTTTTACCTCCCTAACAAAAGAATCTGCCTCCAAAGGCATTTATTATAAGGAGTGATAATGATGAGATGATTGTGTTGTAATGGAACAAAGATTGAGGGAAAGAGTAAATTTTAGTTACAGACTATTGTAATTCCATTTGAAGCTTCAGACAGCTACGAGAGAATTTCTAGAGTGGATGCTGGAGAACAGAGATTTATTGTTTCACCCTGATAGAAAGATCAATAGATGCTTTGTGGACCTGACAGTGTTTGCAAGCTATAAGTCTCTCTTTTCTTCTCTTGTGTTAACTTATTGCTGTTATAAACACATTTCAAAGAAAATCAGTCTTTCCTTTTGTTCTGGATTAAATTCTTTCTGCAAAAGTGTGTTTGCAAAGTACAAACCTAACTTCCCTGCTGAAGGAGAAGGGATGCGATTCATCCACAGCTTGCAGGGGCTAACTGTGAGCACCGTGGTGTATCAGCCTGCTGCTGGCTGGTTCTGGAAACCTGGGGCAGTTCTCTCCTTATTCAGCTGCATTCTCGGGATGGGAGTGGACGAAGATGGAGGAAATCAAATACTAAATTAAATTGTAAATGTAATTTTCCACCATCAGCCTAGCATTTTGACTATTGAGAAAAAAATCTAGGTCTCAAATACCTAGTTAACACCGATATTCAATTATTTTGACTATGGGAATGGGATATATCATCTTAATCAATGGCATTAATGTTGACTGTAATGATAGAAATTAATAATTCCCTCGGACATGTAATTGGAAAAGCCATTTTATTACAAGTTACCCTAAGAGACATAATAATGTTTCAAAAAATACGTATGAGTAAGTCTCTTTCAAATATGGGTCAATAAAAATGTTACCATTATAAAACTATAAAATATGAGTCTGCAAATCTGAATCTAAAAATAAGATCAGACCTAAAATTCTTGGCTGTTAGAGAAGGTATTCATCTGCTTTATGTGATTTGTAAATCAAATCAAGATATGCCTCCCTGGAAACATCTTAAAAACCTAAAATAAAAACGTTTAATATTTTGCTCTTCCAGAGTAACTAATAGAAGTGAAAGCAAAGCATATCAAAGTTTCTGCCTTGGCATTTTATACTAGTTTAAACTCTGATATATTATGGGTTAACACTGAGAAAAAATTGTAGAGTAGGGACACTTACTTTTGGTAGTCCCTATTCTCAATTTTTTTTCCTCTCTCTCAATCTCTATCTCGCTTGATTCCTGTATCAAAACCTCATGCCACAAAAATCTGCTATGAGTCTCTCCCATCAGACGAATTGGACTGTGTACATTTTAAATACCTTATCATGTTACTTTACAAGTTGATAAGCTCCTCCCTTGATTTTAAGTACCTTTGCAGGAGTGGAAAGTAAGTTTTTGTGGGGAGGATTGGGTTTGAATGAAATGGAGATAGCTCTCTCCCTGCTCCTGGCGTCAAATCTGGTGTCTGGCCCTACAAGGCTCCGACACCCATTGATAGCTTTATAGAAGTGAGTATGTCCGGGCACTTCTCAGGCAGCCATCTGGAGATCCCTGTAGCTACAGCAAATTATTTAATGTTCTTGGTCTGTAGGAATAACATAGACATATTTGGAGATGAAAATAAAATAATAATATATAGTACCTTTGATTATGTGGCATTATACTTACTAATTCTGTGTCATAAACCATTTTCTGTTGTTTGAAAGAACTGTTACTGCTACTTCAGGGTTCATTTTAAATAAGGCTCATAAAGCTAAATGGGGCTGATGTTGTCCTTATGTTTTATAATGCTTAGAGATTACGGAGATTTTGCGCCTTAAATGAATTATTTATGGATTAACGTGTGTTGTGCCAATTATGGATGCCCCTGCACTGGATTTGCCTTGGAAATTTTAGTTAAGAGCCCTTATGCAGGCAAGGAAGTTAAAATGTTTTTTATAGCTGGAAAATAGTGAATGATATCAAACCAGTAACTTATTCCTAAATATTATGTTATTTAAATTCCCTGTTGTTTGGTGTGAATGTGTGTACATGACTTGTGTGGGTCAGTGTTTGATATTTGTAAAGCTGAATGGCAGAGCAAGATATTTATAACTCATGTAGTATTCTAGAAAGAATCTGAAAAAAAAATTTTACTGTGCCAGAGACATTTCCCCTCTTCTGTAGGCAGCTGTTCCCAATATTCCTTTCTTACTCACATCCTTTCACCATCCCCTTTTCCCAGTTACTAATTTTCCATTCGGTAATGAGACAAACATATGGCTAAGAAATACTACATCGTTAAAAATTTGGTTCTAATGTGAGCAAATTTTGAAGCCTTTTGTTGGAGGTTTTCTAAAAAGACCCTGACAATAATTCACATTATCATGGCCATTTTTATGATAAATGGCTTATTTTGGTTAGTTTTTACTGTAAGCAGATATGAAGAGAATCTTGAAAAACCAGGGGCTTTCACCAAGTCTACTGCTTTTTAAGGCCTTAATGACATCACTCTTTTTCTTCTTAATTTTCCCCACTTCAGGACTGTGAGGGAATGACGTGCTGAACTATGCTTTCCATACAGAGAAGCCACTAGCAACGAGTGACATCTGTTTCGAGTTTACAAAGCATATTTTTAACACACGTTATCCCACCCTGATTCACCAAGGAAACGTATGAGGTAGGCAGGGCATGGATTATTATTAAGCCCAGTTTAAAGGTGAGGAAACTGAAGCTCAGAGAGAACCTGTAACTTGTCCAAAATCAAAAAACTAGTGCCCACCTACATTTTAGTGCCCAGTTCTCCTGTTTCAGGTCCTTAGCTCTTTCCAATATGAGTGTCTCTCAACATGTCCATGAATTGTTCCATCCTCAATATACAATATACAATATTGTTCAGAGTAGACTCCCCATTTCGCCTCTCATATGTTTCCTATTTTGTGACTTGCTAATGGGTGGCTGGTAGCAATTTCCTGTTGGTTTTCTTGAACCTGACCTCCTCTCACCAATTGTTTAGTTCCTGACTGTGCAATGAGTCCACACCGCATAGACCTGTGTTAGAAATGACAAAGGGCTCTTTTTTTTTTAATCAGGACTCTGCCTGTAGACTGACCTAGTTTGCCTGTCCACTGTCATGTTTGTATGCTCCAGGCTCCCATGGGTGAGGCAGTCATGAACAGAGTGACAAAAGCCAGCATCACTGCCAACAGCTTAGCTTGTGCTGCAGGGCCTGGGAGGAGCAATGATATTACTATAGGTCGATTTCTGAATATGAAGGAAGTCATGGTTAGCATAGAAATAGCTACATGCATAAGGGTATATATTTCTCTTCATAGATTGTATATAATTGTGCATACGAATACATACACATATCTTGGTATAATTAAATAATTTATCAGAAGGAACGAGGAGGGAATATATTAGATATTATGTAATGGAGTGATACCTAGCTTAAAAAATGTGCTCAGATAGAGTTAAATGAAAAAAAGTAAGACTTTTTATGTCATGCAGTGTTAGTGTTCTGCCTGCATGTTTTTTGCAGAAAGAAGTATGATTAGTCTGTACCTTTAGCTTAGTAATGTAGTGTATCATAAACACTGATGACGTGGCAGTCATTATCTTCCAAACATTTGCCTACTAAGCAGGTTTCATATCTGTTTGGATCATCAGATTATAGTCAACACCAGATCTAATTATATTTAGATCCTTGCTGAGTTTTATCTTCCCAGCAGTTGAAGCAATAGAGCTGGGCAGGACCCAACCTGGGTAGTATTTTGATGGTTTCTGCATGTTTTAGCATCTGAGACTTTTAAATTCCAAGAATTGTTCTTGTCATTGTCCTGAAATAATCAGACTCTCAGCCAGTGACTGGCTAAACAGAATGCCATGACACTTTGGTTGGCATCTGAATGACAGTTTACTTATTTACAGTGAGCATAACTGTGAAATGAGGCTTATTACTCCAAGTCTGCATGGTCAGCTCATTTCTTACCTGTTCAGACTACATGAAGAGCCAAGTCATCATCAAAAGTTTGCTTTAATCCACTTAGAGTCAAAGCAAAATAAATTTCATGCGCAATTCTTCAATCCAGTTTAAGGAGCTCTCCAGTGTAGGGAAGGCCTTGCCAATAAGACCTTATGCTCCACATCCATTCATAAGACTCGCTTTTTAGGTCAGGGGGTTGAAGAATTTTCCTTATTTGAGGAGTAATCTTTCTCAAGGTGACAGAGAGTCAATAAGTCTTGAACAGCATCAGATACAGTGTTTCATAGACGATTTCCTCCCTTCTCTTTCCTGTGGGCTGCCCTCTCTAACTTCGCATGCTTTCCCATGCCCTCCTGTTTTGATCTCCCTTAGATATGTTACTTCTATTGCTCAGTGCCCACTTTACCTGGAGCTATACCCTGGCTGGTGATTGGAGGTAATTCTCTGCTACTCATTTACCAATTATGGAGTAAGCTGGTGCATTAAAACATTTCCCTGTTGTATGTGTTAATTTTATAAATTAACTGTCAGGCAGAAATATTACTTCCCTTATTTCCAGGCTCCTTTTGGGAAATACCTCACTGTAGCTCCCGAGTACTGGAAACAATAGGGAATTCTTTGAAAATGCTCAAGTGGAGGCTGCAGAGATGTTTTAAAAGGCTAGAAATTATTTCCTGACATAAAGACCATTGCTATCCAGTAGAGTACTCGTGAGTTGAAATGGCACTAATTAGCCTTGCAGCATCTAATTGGCATCTTTGAGCTGTGAGGCATGCCTGGAAACAATTCCGGGTGTTCGATGTGGTCAGTTTAGTTCAATATAACAATTTTTGACTACTTCTTATCAAGAGACTTTTGCAATCTTATCATATAACACGTTTTTAGAATACCTTGTAGTTGTATTTCATTTTGACCTTACAACAACCTTAAGAAATAGTTATGCTAGGAATTCCCCCATTTTATAAAAAAGGAAATTGAAGTTCAGAAAAATAAATGCTGTGTCCAAAATCATACAATCTAGCCAAGACTTAATCCCTTTCAACTGCAACCTTTTCTCCCTTGATGAACAGAGAACCACGTATTTCGGTTTAGAGGAGCCAATTAAAAACTTGGCTTTTGAAGGCAGTTGGATATAGGATAGACACATAGACTCAGACACTTACTACCTAAGTGACCTTGGGCAAGTTTTTTAAGTTCTCGGGGTTTGATTTTCACATTTATAAAATTGGGGTAATCTTTCTTCTCTTACAGGATTTTTGTGAGGATTAAATGAGTTGCTGCGTGGACCATGTTGGGCCCAGTGTTTGAGACTTAGCACTCAACACATTGTTGACTGTTATTACAGTGTGTGAGATCCAGAAAGCTTACCCTGGTTTCACCTCGTAGACCGAGTCAGCCCTGTGCCATCTGTGAGGTTCTGTTTGGTTTACAGGTTTAGGACTGGAGCTATGTCCCTTCAAAGGTTTGCAGCACCGCTTGATCTGTTTTCCTGAGAAGATGTCTAGAAGCAGTACCATCTTGTCTCCTAGTCAGTACTTTTATTCAGACAGCCATGTTGGCCAAGATGGTGACCAGGGAAGCATGTTTCTCCTAAAGTTTCCCTGTTAAGAAGTTAATGATCACACCAGAACCATCTAAATAAGAAGAGCATCATACAAATTTAAGAAAACAATTTTACAACATCATTTTCATATCCATTAAAGAAAAAAAAAGGAAATAAGGGATTTCGGTTAGATACATGGAAGAATTTCCTAATAGTCACCAAAGCAAATTAAGTTACCAATGGGGGCAAGAGTTTGTGGGAGAAAAGCATAGAAGACCTAAGTCCGTGTCTTGGTGGTGGCTCTTTCCGGCTGTGTAGCTGAGATAAAACACTTTGACCTCTCTGAATCTCCGTTTTTTCGTCTGTAAAAGTGGATAATTACATCTGGGACTCATGAGGTTGCTGTGGATATCTAATGAGATGAAGGAAAAGAAAGTGATTTGTAAACTGGGAAGTGTGATGCAAACTCAAGGTGGTGTTATTATTCTTCAGAGTTCGTTGAAAACATCAGAAATTCTTGGATGACTTAAAAGTGCTCTTGCCTAAAGGTAGAAGGACTAAATAAGTAACCCTGCGGATCTATTTCAGTTCAAGGAATGTATGTTTTCAGATTACATTAGTATTGATGATATTAGGTCTTGTATCAAACTGAAATTCAATGGCTATTTTTGGAAAGGCATTAAAATAAAATAACAAAGAAGAAAATACTTGGAAAGCAATGTACTTCATATAGACAGATTTAATTATCAAATTGATTATATGTGAAGTATATTCAGTTACAATCAATAATTACAATGATAGTAACCACTGTGCTTTGCTAATTAGAACATACTTCTAATAAGGAGAAGGTTATCAATTTGAATCCCTTTATGGGTCAATTAGCATAATGTCAGCCTTCACTTAAGCTCTCACGAGGTCACTCAAATGTGTGCCCGTGTTCACAAGGAGAATAAAGTGGAGATTGGATGAAATCTTGCAGATGTTCACCCAATATGTATAGAAGAACTCTGTATTATGCATATAATGTATCTCTTTATTTTTTCTTTAGCACACTTATTTTTGCTTTTTGTTGTTAATTGTCTGGACTACCAGTTTTGTTTAGCATTACTGGTGTCAGTCACTTGAAACGGTATTCCAGGTTTCCTGAAAGGTGGTTTAATCAGAGTCATGTTCAGACCGCTATTTACAAGTGCTTAACTTTGCAATGCTTTCCTTCAAAATAACCCTGAGAACTACAAACTTCTTGTATGTATTTTTCAGTTGGGAAAATTAAGGCATTTTTTTTCCCAAGGTTTTTTACTCCCAGGTGAAGAGATTTTGGCTAATTTTATAAAAAGGTCACTAGCACAGCTGGGCCTGAAATCCAGAGGTCCTGACTCAAAGTTCTATATTTAATTTGCAGTGGTTTTTTTTTTTTTTTTGGTTTATATGTAGTGGGTTTAGTCAGAGGGTGGGAAAACGAATATCACGTCTTGACTTTTAGCATGATTGACGGTTACTACAATTACATCTCTTTCAGAAGTAGTTAAGCTAGTTGTTTGAAGTGACTATTTTGACTAGTTTTATTAGTAAGACCAGTCATATGATTTGATCCATGGTGTCTACAGGCCTAGCCACAAAGATAGGGTATTTAACATTTAATTTTGATCATTTTAAATGATGGAATTTGGCATATCATGTCCTAGTAAGCAAAATGCTCTTACGTTGTAGAGAAAGTGGAGATCTCTGTATTGTGATTTGGAGGATGATCAGAAGAGTTCCTTTATCTCTCACTGACAAGCCTATTTACCCAAATTCCACCATTAGTGGTTCAGACCATCTTATATAATGCAGAGATGCTCATTTATACCATCGTCTACCTTAGTTTGGATTGAGGATTGAACTTCTGAGGAAATGGAGGTAGGATTTCTCCTGAGTACCTTCTGAGGTCAGAGTACTAAGGGGATTTGAAAATATTTTTTTCTGTTGGTGAGGAAGAGTGGCCTGAGCTAACATCTGTAGCCAATCTTCCTCTTTTTGCTTGGGGAAGAGTGACCCTGAGTTAACGTCTGTGCCAATCTTCCTCTCTTTTGTATGTGGCATGCCACCACAGCATGGCTTGATGAGTGGTGTGTAGGTCTGTGCCTGGGATCCGAACTCATGTATCCTGGGCTGCCGAAGTGGAGCACACAAACTTAATTACTATGCTGCAGGACCACCCTGGGATTTGAAATTTTGATGAGGGAAGGAAAAAAGAATATGTAACAATGATTTTTGGATACCTGATTTGGGAGTTTAGATGATGGTGGTGGGGATTTGGCCTATCAGCTTGCAGCATAAATACACTGGACACCCAGAGGATCAGGAAGAGGTGAGCCAGAGGATGAGAGAAAGCTAAGGAAGTGCATCTAAGATGAGACTTAATTCACGATTTCACCTATGACCTTCTTTGTTTATACAGGTTTGGTTTAAAGAGCATTAAGTGTTTTGTCAAGAGGCAAATAACTCATTTGAATCCATGTGATTCTTTGCTTTTATGTTGACATTAAAAATTACTTTATTATTGATGACAGTTTTCTAGGGAAAGAGATGCTCTTTTTGTAAAAGAGGACTTCCAATCTCTCTGATTTTGTTCTTTTTCAGTCAAACGGTGATAATAACACCATTCCATTTCACTGGATTGGTGCAAGGATCAGTTGGGGTAACATGCATTAAAAAATGTGAATTCTAAAGGGCTCAACCAAGTACTAAGTGTTGAAGATTACGTGCAGTATGGGTGGGAGATTATGTGCTTGTATTCTAGAAGAGATTACCTGAGTTTCAGATTACCTGAGTTTGTCTTTTTCACTTGTGTGACACACGCCAACTTGAACTTCTGTGTCTCAGTTTTCTTATCTGTAAAATAGTGACACCTGCCTCGTAATGTAGATGTGAAATTCAAAGGAGTTCATATATGTAATGGGCTTCCTTGTGTAAACTAAGCACGACAACCCTACTAGCTGCTGTATTGTTATGTAGGTGTCAGAACAAAATTGAATGCTGATGTAAGTGCATAGGAGTGAATTACTTGGAAATTTAAAAAAGTTCCTATATTTATGCCTCAAGCAATATAGTTATTTGTTTGTCCAACAAATTCATGTTTGATTATAAGCCATTAGTGACAGTTAAAAAATGGAACTGTGTTGAATTTAGCAGCTTCTCTCAGTAGGTTATTTGATATTTGAATAAAGAAACTACTCTCACTAATGCCAACTTATTCAGGTAAGGTTTATAGAGTCTTGATCATCATGTTTATATCTGAAATGAAAGGTTTTCAACCCTGACTACATATTAGAAGCAACTGGGTCTCCCAACCCAGTTGAATTGGAAAATTTGGGGGTGGTGCTCAGGCATTGGTATTTTTTAAAAGCTCCCTGGGTGATTTTAATGTGCAGACAGTTGAAAACCACTGGCTTTGAACATTAGTAATTAAATATATATCCATATTATTTAGTTGCTGACAATGATGTGTAATTTTCTCATATTTCAATAAATAAAATGACATGGATATATATGGATGTTTCTTTAAAGGCAGGCCTATTGTTTCTATTAATTCTGTAGCTTATGGGTATGTATTTTAAGGCAGAAATGAGAAGTTTGTTTTTAAATTATCTGTGGATTTTTGTTTGTTTTTGGCATGATGAAATGCTGTATATATTAAAAAAGAATATAGAATCACGGAATGTTAAAGGGCAGAGGGACCCTCAAAGCATCTGGTAGAACAAGCGTTCACTTCGAAGCCAGTCCTGGCTTGCGTTGACTTATTCACTTCCTAGCTGTGTGATCTTGGAGTACTTACTTAACTAATCTGAGCCTCAACTCCCTCATCTCTGTAAAATTGAGATGAATGTGTACTTTGTACCATGACAACCATGTTTCATGCGACACACACACACACCATCTTGACTCCTTGCCTCCTGCCTGATCCCGGCACCATCTGGTGCGGATATCAAGAGCAGGGACTGTGTGGGAGCCTCCGCAGGGCTGTCTGAGCTTGCAGGGCCAGCTGCTGGGAACTGCTTCCTCCCACTCCTCAGGGATCATTTCTCTGGCTCTGTTGGGACTGTTTCATGGCTGGTTGTTTGGATCCCATGACCTTTCATGAGCATAACATTTAGTCCATGGGGGTCAGTCACTGCCGGCCAAGTAGAGTGAAGCTGTTAATGACACTAGAGATGAAGATGGCTTCTTGTTGCCACATGATGGAAGCTTTTGAGCTCCTTCTGTCTGTGTCCCAGACAATACTTGTGCGGAACATAGACGGCAGCTTTCTCTTTCCAGATGTTTTCCTATCCATTGCATGTTTGCGTTGAGTAAGGAAAATGGGAAGCCACTATCTATATCTTAGTTTGGGAGAAGCAGAGAAAAATCACAGACCCCTTTGATTTTCTTTTTATGATAAGAACAGTGGATTTTATCTCCTTCTTCACCCTTGTCTCTCAGATCCTCTAGCATATGGCTATAAAATTATTAGGCCACTCAGCTCTCCTGTTGAACATTCTTTGTGTCCGACAAAGGAGGTTCATGGGTTGTTTCTTATTATTGTAAAGCATAATGCCTGGGGTCCTGATCTTAGCTATGGTGCTTCAATGTCTTTCCCACTTGTAGGCCTGGCTTTAGGTCTATTTTCAGTCTTAATTTTGAGAATTCTGCTTTTGTCACCATCTCTCTGGACTGATCTAAAGTTTTCATTGGAAATATTTATAAATTCAGCTGTCATTTTCCTATTTTTTCCCTCTGTCTACTGGAATTGGCACCATCTTCTTGTTGTTAGCACTAGTGGTAGGTCTATTGAGATTTTAGTGATGAGGATCTTGCGACAGTACACTTGTGGGATGGGTGTTCTAACATACACCTTGTGTTCCTCCACGAGATTCTGAGACTCTTGAGGGTAGGAACCATGTTTTTCAGCTGAGCATGGTCATAACTATCATTTATTATGCACCTACTGTGCACCACAGATTTGACTTTGATTATTTCAATTAATTGCCGTAAAAATAATTTATACATAGGGAATCATTTCAGGCAGCTTAAGTAAACTGCCCAAGATTATCTAGCTAGTGAGTCACAGAGCTGGATTTTGAACTCAGTTTGATCTTAAATCCTCTTTTCTAAATCATCTTTTTAAACTTCTTAAATGAAAGGGCAGATACAGATAAGAGGAATGGAAACTTGGCCTGTAGAAGGTGGGATGGAACTGTTGAGTAGGACACTGATACGGAGTTGCATTCTCAAAGAAGAAGAGAGAGGATCTGCATGTCTTCAAAGCCTGTGCTTTCCCACTAGTCTACACTGACTTCATCACTGGCATACACGGACACTTAGTAAGTGGACCCTAAGACCTTCCAGACAGAAGTCACCCCTACAGTTTGGTCCACATGTGGATCTTTACTTCAGGATTTTTATTCAGGTCAGAGAGACCTTGAAATTATGTGAAGATGTCTCACAATCGGACAAACTCTGAAGAGGATTCGAATGAATCCGTAGTGATAAGACATGCTGAGGAGTCAGGTCTTTGTTGAAGTCAGACTAGTCATGGCTAGCTGAAGATCAGGAGATGCTCTGCAGTCAGCCTCTATGCTGGTAGTTCAGACCATCAGAATGTGCCCACTGGCTTTGGCAAACAACAGGAAGTATATGGATGCTGTACCAAGTTGAAACTTTGTTGAACATGCCCGGAGAGCATTTTTCTTTTAATGTATTTGGAAACTATACATTTAACTCCTGCTGGGGAGTAAAAGTAATTGCTTCACAAAAGAAAAAGCGCTTTAAAAGGCTTAACTCCTTTCAAAAACATGTGCTTTTTAATGACTGGGAAATTCTTGGTACAGGAGAAAAATGTCCTTTTGTACAAATGAGCTCATTCTGGTCTTAACTGACCCTGTGCACTCTAGTGCCTGCTTTCTGTTCCATGTTTTGTGACCAGAGGTTATTGGAAGGATAATCCCTCTGTGGATATTCTCTGCTTTTAGGGCATGTTGCCAGAGAGAAAGTTATCTTAGCTCGGAAACTGCCAAGCCAGTGCAAGAGGCCCAGATCCCAGGGGTCCTGAGCCAGTGACTGATAATGACTTGGTTTAGGTTGGCTGTGGGTCAGTTTTTACAAGCCCACTTCAAGTGCACTAGGATTGCTGTGTATGCCTCATCCTCTTTAGATTTCTCAACAGCTCTATTGCTTCTTGATTCAGGAACGATTTTTCTTTCCTAGGTAGATTCTGTTTGCTCTGCGGTGATTCTATCCTGATGAGCAGAAACATCTGTGCCAGTTTGAGGCCTCGTGTTTGTCTTTTTAACCTGCTATAATTGGAAAACAGCTATTGAAAGAAGTGGCCCTGTACCTCTTTCTTTGAACACTTGGCGGCTGACGCCTCTGAAAATTAATTTCTGAATTGGCTTGGCTAAAGTGAGGAATATGTCTGAGGCCTTAGATTTGCTCAGTGAAAGGGTTCTCCTAAATGGTATTGTAGGATAGATCTCAACGGATGCCTGTGATTTAAATGAAGCTCACATTACTCTATCTTTAAAATAACCATTTCCTAGCAAGGAGGATGTGGAAACTTTGAATAGTGTTAGGTAGGGAGATTATTACATCTATTCTGGATGTTTTCATAAAGAGCTGAACATGAAAGGGGTTCAAGTGCACCTTGACAAGGACCTGTGGAGTCTCCTTTAAATTATCTATATTTAAGACCATCATTCTGAAGGAATAGGGATGAGAAATAAACTGTGATATTTATTAACTGCTTCTTAGGTACCAGCACTGTGCTAGATCCTTTCTGCAGATTATCTTTTAAGACTTATTTAGGTTCGTGAAGTTAATTAGTGGCAGCCCATGAGATTACCAAACTACCCTGCTGGCTTGCATCTTGAAGAGTCTGTGTTAAGAGTCATTATATTCCCCTAAAATTCATCCCTGGCTCTAATGAATCAATATTTTGATAAGCCTTTTATAATTTTTTTCCTGCTTCATTGACTAAAATAAATTTTTCTTATTTTAAAAATTCATACTCTTGCCACTGAGAATTTGGTTCTTATCATAACTTGTTAATAAAATCTATGTTCTGGGATCTTTGTGTCGCTTTCACGGCTCCCTGGGTATGAAACTCTAAGTTCAGGCTCTGATGCCTAAATAAGTCTAAGAATAATTTCTTGGTGTGGGATTAAGAAGCTCTATCTTCAGCTGTCATGAAGAAGAGAGGATTATAAAATTTGGTCATGAGCTGCTTAGGTATTATTTGCTGCAAACCCCATTTCTTTCCCAAAGCACTTGTGGCCACTCTAGGAGGCTCCAGGACCCTTGTCTGAAATCTCCTAAGGAAGTCAGGCCTGACCTGGGCGTAACCCATGTTTTTTCAGTACGTCTCCTCTCCAATGCCCCCAAGGCCTAGGTTTATTGTGGGCAGCCGATGAGTGTTTCATTGAACATAATAGCTGGTACAACAGACTTGGGAAAAATATGGTTAGGAAATGCTATCATACTTGAAATTGGGAAATTCGGGGTAATTGCTGAGCGCTTCATATTAGTTCCTGTGGGGAAAATACATGGCAAAATGCATAATGGGTTAATATTGTAAAGCAAAAACTCTTATGAGATAAACCAGAAGCTACATATCTGCCTATGATGCTCAGAATGGGAATGGAACTGATTTGCTGATAATGTATTTTTATTGTTATTATTATTCTGTAGCCTCAGATGATACAGCAAACTCTCAAGAGGACATTACAGTATTATGAGCACCAAGTTATTGGGTAAGTAAAAATGAATTTTGGTTATTATTGGGGGCAAATTAAAGATGATTACTCAAACATGGCTGTTGAGCATGTGGTTTTCTGCCACCCAGGTCAACCTTATTTCAAAGTGGCTATGCTCTCAGTGTGGAGTTGGGGCTCATGGGGGCCCCTTGAAATGATTTCCTTTGGCTTATTTGCCCTCAGTCCTTTTAAATGAAATTCCATTGGTTTTGTGTTCTTTTTTTTCTTCTTCTTGTGCTTTTACCCTCTCATTCTAATCCACTGAATTTTTGTTTCATAGTTTGCCTTAGTACTATGGTAAGATTTATTGGTACTAACCGAAAGGCTTTAAATGGGATTTTTAGACTCCTTCAGTAAAGTTTAATCAAAATCACTACAAGCTTAACACAGTGCAGTGAGAGGTACCAGTTTAGCTAGAGTCACATGCTTCATATTTTTATTTAAGTGGTTGTGATATAGTGTAAAGTAAGACGACTTGAGGTCAAAAGATAGGAATTCAAGGCTCACCAGCACATAGACCTCTATGTAAATTTATCTCCTTTTGTAAAGGGTGATGATAATAATAACTAAATCAAGGATTAGATGTCATGATTCAATGAAATCATTTCAATGAAAGTATTTTGTAAACAGAAAGCTCCAAGTAAGTGTAAGGTATACCTTTGATTGGCTATGGCAGAAAGCAATTGGCAAATACAGAAGCCTAATTTCACTTTCTGATGCAATCTAGCTATTTAAATTAAATTCATTGACATCAGAGGCAATGCATATTTTTAATTCACATTGCTAATATTCTCTAAGTGCTACAATGATTTATGTTTGTAAGATTTTAAGAACTTTTTGAGGAATCAAGATTTAAACCCTAGTACCTCTTTAAATACATTGGAGAATCATTTAACGTTTATGGCTAATAATCATTGCCATGGGGATCAAGAATATATTTTCAGCTATTAGGGTGTGGTGTACTTTTTTTTTTTTCAGAACAGAAGGGAAGAAAACTTCATGGAAAAATAATCTCGGTACCTAGTATAATGCCATATACTTTAAGTGCTTGATGATTATGTTAATTGTCATTTAAAAGGGAATTGGTTTGAAACTTTGTCATATCAATCCTCAAGAGTGCAGTACTAGGAAAAACATATTATTTAAACTCATGAGATGGTTTTTAGTTTGAGGCCATTAGTGATTTTAAATGGTTTATCCTAACGGAGATAAAGAATGTCAAATTAATCTCTCCCCACATATTCTAAAATAAAACTTAATCACTCTCACTGAATTTGCTACTTTCAAAGTATGATATTTCGATTAAATTAGTCAATATACTTAGAACAGTTCCTGGCATGTGGTAAGCACTACATAATTATTTTCTGTTATGTTTGTTATCATTGTTATTAATATTTTAATGATAATACCAGTAATCAAATGCAAATCATTTTCTGGAATTATGAATGCCCTCTTTGTTTTGAAATCAGATAACTGATGAAATAGTCTCATCTGTGAACTAAAGTATGTCTTCATGGCAAATTGGAGTGGGAATCTTGTAAATGTGATCAAAATAGATAACTAAACTATATTACCATAATCAGCAGAAAATTCTTTTTTCTGTTAGTAAGATGGAGTTCTCTTTTATCTAAATTACTACCTCAACTCTCCTCTCCATCTTTGTAGACATAGCTGTGGAGATTCTTTTTTCATTGCCTAAATGGTCTTTTCTAGTTCTGTTTATTGCAGGCATAGCATAAAGAAAACAGACAGGGAATGCAACTCCAATATAAAGAGGGGTCTTGATGTCCGACTGGTTCCAAATAGACCTATTAGCATATTTTCACTTGGGTATTGGCTGGCTTCTGAGGACTTGAAGTACCTTTGCTCATTGCCTCTGTTTATACTCATGCTGATGAAGACCAAAAGGGCGAGTTGGCAGCAACATTGTCACTTTTGCCTTTCTTGACTTTGCCTCTCTCTTCCCTCAGTTGTAACTTGCCTGTCCACTTTCTCTTTTGCCTTTTAGACTCCATCTTTCTGCTTTCTATTTCTGTTTTCAATACTGAAAAAGGAGAGCATCTATTATCACTAACACTTGGATTAAAATGTATTCACATGTATGTGTTGTTCCTCTTGAAAAACACAATTTAAGGCATTTTTTTTCTCTAACTGTGAAAGCAATGTGTTTCTTACAGTTCAAGGGATTTCAGGCAATTGAGAATAAGTGCTGGCAAGTATTATTTGCATATTTCTGGGGAAGTAAGGGTGGGAAAGATGCTTTTCCTAATCCCTGAAATTGGGCTTTGCCTAAAGCTTGTCTTGAGATAATTCAGCTTTTAGGTGCCTTGGATTGGGATGAAGAATCAGGAAGGATAACCGAGAAGACAAGCTAGCCCTTCTCTTCTTAATTTCTTGGTTCAGCCTCCAACCACTAACCTACTCATCCTCCCTTACCTCTGCTTTAAAACTCTGCCCTTGGATCTGTGTCATTTATCAGAGCTCTCGGATTGTATAGTTTTGCTCCTTGATGAATTCTTATACCCATAGCCCATAGGAACTCTCCTAGGCTTTTTTAGTCTCCAAGCCCTAGACTTGAATGCAGGGAGCAGCTATTCAAAGGATCACACAGAGAGGGAAAAGCCGATGGAGCTTCTTGTTAGGGAGTATGATAGCCTCTCCGTACCTCAGCAACTTTGTTTTTAAACATTTATTCTATTCTTTAACCTATCCATTCAGTTGTTCATTTATTTATTCATTGAGATCATACAAGTTGTGAAAATGAGTGCTACAATAATTTATTCATGCAGTGTGATAAATCTTCTGTTCATCTTCACTGTCACCATTGTCTCTCACCTAGCGATTTGATCTAGTTTTCAGGCTTCTACTCTTGCCCCTCAACATTATATTTTCACGACAGCGAAGTGATTAGAGATTAGATCATGCCACTTTCTTACTTTAAACCAATGGTTCTCAAATGTTAATGTGCATCAGAATCACCTGGCCAGCTTGTTAAAATACAAATTGCTGGGTCCTACACCCAGAGTTTCTGATCATGTTTGTCTGGGTGGGGCTCAAGAATTGGCATTTCTAACAAGTTCCCAGTTGATACTGGTGCTACTGGCGCAGGTATCACACTTTGGAACCCCTGTTTTAAACCATATAATGACCTATCAGATGGAATAAAATTTGAATCTCCCTGTGGTCTGGCCTGATTTCATCCTCTTCCACTCTTCCTTTTCACTCCCCTGCAGCCACTCCAGCCACCTGTTGGTTTCTCAACTGTACCAAGCTTGCTTAGCCTCAAGGCCTTTGAATGTACTCTTCCATTTTCCTGGAATGCTCTGTCCCCAGATGTTTGCATGGATTATTCTTTTATACATTTAGGTGTCTTTTAAAATGTCCTCTCTTCAGAAAGGCCCACCTGCTCTGACCACCCAATCTAAAGTGGCCCTCCATCCCTTACCTTAATCTCCAACCCCAATCATTTTTTATTATTTCTTTTCAAAGATTTTATCATTAGCCTATATTGTTTTGTTTGTTTTCTTCTTTTGGCTATTTATCTTATTTACTTCCATATTCCTGTGCCTTTATAAATGGTTGGTACTTAAGAGGGACTAATAATTTTTTTGGAGAGGGAAGTGTGAATAAATGAGTAAGTTGCACTCTAGAGGAATGTACGCAGAGGTATGTTTATAGCGGATAAAAGAATAAGTTGTGCTTGGGAGGGGAGTATAAAATGAGGGATTGAAATAATCTCCAGGGTCCATTACAGTTCTAAAATCTTTAGTTCTGCTATCCAAGACCTTTTTCCTTATAGTATAAATTATACTGATTTATTTGCGTAGTTTCCCATTTTTGCTTAATGTTCTGCCACTGTGTGTCAGATTGACTTTGGGATAGATTTTCATTACTATATAAATTCTACACAAGTATGCCTACTTGGATAGCTTCTTGTTCACATAGCCCAGTCTTTTTCACTCAAAATAAAATGAAAAAACAGGCTATCAGTGTACATCTTTATGTTCTGCTGTCTCTCTTTAACTGAAGCTTCTAGGCAATGGACTAGCTTTTTGGGCCATGTAGAGTGGAAAGAATAGTGAGAAGCAGAAAGGGCAACTAGGAGGCAGGCAGGATTCACCTTAGAAATTAAAAGGAACTCAGGATTGAGGAAAATCTTATTTGTGATGACTTTTTTTCTGATGTCTTTCTTGCTGTTATCGTGTGTCCTCCCCTCTCTATGCATCTTTGTCATATAGTGTAGAGCAGGGGATTGAGAAAATGTGCTGTGGAAGTAGACATATCAGCTCTACTGGACTTAAAGTCGGATTTTGCCTTTGAATGATCTTGGACAGATTACTTAATCTCCCTGAGCCTCAGTTTTCTCATTTTTAAAATGAGAATAATAGCGGGGTTGGGGTGAAGTTTTAATGAAATATTAATGATGATAATGTGTTAAGTCATAGAATCATATAAAGTAGTTAGCACAGTGCCTGGTACATGAAGACAATCAATACATTCGTTGAATTATTATTATCACTATTAGAATCAGACTCTACTGCATCTCAGTTTTTGCTGATTGTCTTTCCCTTTATCCTCCAGCTGTATCCTTTCCCTGTCCTCCTTGAGCCTTTACAAGTTTGGAATTGGTTGTTTAGTATCAGGAGCTAAACATGCCCAGTTCATGTTCCAGCTACAGCTTTCTTCTTACAGAGAGTTTGGATTTTTTTACATCTACATTTCTGCCTCCAGAGTGCCTAAGCCAACTGCTCTCACTCATGTTTATACTACACGACTCCTACTGGTCTATAGCTCACAAAAATGAATTCCTGCAGCAGTGCCGACAAAGCAGAGATTTCTTTAAAACTAGGATTGGAAGACACATGAAAATCTTTCTGAGATGTAATGTTCATTCATTATATATTTTGTAAGGAAACATGCATTTCAAATCATGCTATTCATTTTTTACCTTTTGCCAGAATAAGCATTGTTGTGCTAATATCATGGGTAGGACTGCTGCCAACCTCATTTTAGTCTGAGACGCCATTTCCTATAGTCATCTAAAATTAAATTCTATTACTCCAATTATCACTGTGGGCCCTATGTTTGTTTTATACAGCCAACCTTCTGTTCCCTTTTTCTTTTGACAATTGAATAGGGATTAAGCTAGAATAATTTCAATAGAACATTAGAAGTAAAATTAGCAGTGGGTGAGCCCTGATTATTCCGGGAAACAAACTTCAATGATATTACTTATGCTTTCATGGTCAGATTTTGTGGTTATAAATTATCTTATCTAAAAAGTGATCCAGCTTCACTTTCATATATTTATGTAGAATAACTACCTATGTTGTTGAATAAAAACAAGTTAGACGAAAGCTAATATCTATTGATTGCTTCCTGTGTTTGAGGCAATACACTGGGCACTTTACATCTGTTGTTTTATTTAATCCTAACTGTCTATTTCATAGGATCATTGTGTTAAGCTCGTTTTACAGATGAGAAAATTGAGGCTGAGAGAAAAAATATTTGATCTAAGTTCACTCTGATTAAAGTGATGGAGCTTGATTTAAAAATAACCCTGTGTTTGTCTGTGTTTCACAACTGTGCTCCCCATTCTACCTTTTATTAGTGATTCCTGCATTCTGGAAACTGTAGTAAGCATCTTGCCTAACTGGTTTATTGAAGTCTGGTCTCAGTGAGGGTACAAACATGAAATCATTTTACTTTTTCTCTCCAATAATTTCAAAATTGCTGAGTTGAGTCCCCTTTGATAATAGCTTGGGTAGATTGTTTTGTTTCCAAAGACTTTCAGGGAGTGTAAAGTGCATTCCAGACCAATCCAAATCTTCAATCTCATATCCAATCTCAGTATTATATTCCTTTCTGCCTGGGTCAGGTGTTGGCCTGAGGAGCTTGGAATGCATTGTAGACAGGGTATGGTGTGGTTTTTCACTCCTGTTCTCCAGGCCACTCCTTTCTGAGTCTCTTTTTCTTCTGATGTGTTGTATTAGGCAGGAATAAAATGGAAAATGGCAGAAGCTTTTTTTAATTTACTGTTGGTTGTAATAGTCCTCTCTTGGCTGCAAGGCCCTCAGGGAGGTACATGTACGGGTTCTGCCACGACTGCTTCAGATGTCCCCACTGTGGAGAGCACTCCATAGTCTTGCTAGTGGGATCCCTGCCCCTGGCTGGTAGTCCCTAGACTGGGAAGCAGTAGGACGTGGCAACCTGAGCTCACCTCTCTTTAGTGATATCTCCCTAACCCATGGGAAACTCATCTTTTTTGCCTTGCCAAATGATGGGACTGTAGGCCAATCCCAATTGGCTCTATTTCTTTTTCCCTGTCAATAACTCTCTCTGAAACCTTCTTCCTCTATTCCATCAGGCACGGAGGGGTGATCAGGAATTCCACTACCTCAGCAGATGTTCACTGAGGAATGAGATATACAACTCCCAATCTCTAGCAGGGGTGGACCCCTCTCTCACCAACTGGGCTTCTCTCCTTTTCTTGTAGGGGAGAGAAAAAAGAACAACAGCATTCTCTTCCCAGGCCAATTACTCACTCTTCTGAGGATTTCCTTTTGAACTTTTTCTATTCCTTTGCTTCTGTAAGCTCGTGGTGGGTGATAGTGGCAGTAACTATTTAGTCACTTCTTAAGTTCTGAAGGAGATGTCTGGTTTTCCTGGCTACTCTTTTGGAGCATGGGGAGCATTTGGTCCCTATTGTCTTCAGCTTTGGTGCCTTAACTCTAATTCAGAGGCAACTGGAAAAGTTCCACTCAGTATCTTGTTAAATAGCCATTTGTCACTTGGTCCTCACAAGCACTCTGGGAGGCATCTCCATTTGATGAAGGAGGAAAGTTAGACCAACAGAGATCAGGTTACTTGCCCAAAGTGTCACAGGTAGAAAATAGTAAGACCATGATTCAGATTCTGTCAGACTCGAAATGCTGCATTAGCTTCTTTGTTATCCTTACACCGTACTGCTGTCTTCCTCACTGTCTGTGATAGAGGTTGAGAGTGTTTACTTTCAACACAAGTGAGTGCTAGTGCACCAAATTAGTCCTGTTAATTATTCTTTTCCTAGGCAACTTCTTTATAGAAACAGCTGACCAGCAGTGATGAAGCACTCAGATAAGGAAACATTAGCTATACAAAGCTAATATATTTTCTGGTTCTCCTCATTTTTTTTTTCACACATAGTTAGCTTATTAATGATGGTCTGAAGTTCCAGGTCCACACTGCTAATGCTGATGTTCATGATGGGTTATGCCAGAAATTATATCTTGAAGCTTCAGTTATTTTAAAACGTAATGACGCCAAAAGCAGAGACTACGTACTCTTGCACGTATGTATGAGTGCATTTGCAGATGCTTTCAAAAATTTCTCCATATGCTAATTTTGTTTTCTTCTTAGTTATAGGGATGCAGAAAAGAATTTCCACAATATCTCTAACAGATGCTCCTATGCAGACCATTCCAACAAAGAGGAAATTGAAGATGTCTCAGGAATTCTTCAGTGTACTGCTAACATACTCGGTATATTAACTATATATTTATACGGTTGAGAGAGAATGAATGAGGGGAAAAGGGGAAAGTAAAGGTGTAAACATTTCATTTTCTACTAAAGAGAAATTTGGAGACTATGGTAAATTGAGACCAAGATATTGTCTTGAAGTGATTTGCTTTCAACATTCCTGAAGATGTTTGAGTGGAAATTACATGCATGTCATTCACTTGGAGATTGAAAAACAGTATAATAAAAATACTTACATTCCAGGGAAACTTTTCTAAATATTCCTATGTTAGTATTATTAGCTTCCTATAATCCATATTTTTCTGGCTCTTACCCTTGGCTGAAATTGGGGATCTCCCTCTCCTCTCAAAGATCATATTCTATTATTTCTATTATTATTATTACTCTGTTGTTTCTGGGAGGCCCTGGTTGGGGCTGGAGCATGGCTCATGTGGACTCTACAACTTGGGGGCAGTGAGGCAGGTCATCTACTGAGGTCTTTGTGCCTTGCTTGGAGGGGGTGTCCACCTTGAAAATACCAGTATTTATGACAGAGGGCCTGGTAACCATCAGGTGACACTGCTGGCCCAGTACAGCTTAGTTGCCCTTCAGAGTTGCATGAGATGCAGATTAAGTAGAGAGTGAAAAGAGCAGCCAGCAGTGTGCTACCTGATGATATTAGGGAAAGAGTAGTTTTAAGTTAGGTGCTTATAATTTAGAAAGTGACTGTGTAACAGAGTCTGGATTTCCATAAATACTAATTTTTCGAGAAAAGAGATATTAGGGCTGACTTTTTCCCTCCGAATAATGATGAGTTGTTCTCAAAATGTAAAAAGCACAATATTATAAAATTTAAACTTCTGAAGGATATAACTAAATACCTGCCACCTGTTGGCTAGAGGCTGGCATGGATCCAGCAGGTGATTATGTGCCTAAGAGGTGTCTATTCTCTTTTAACTAATGTCCTTTCTTAACTCTTGAAATATAGACTCTCTGAGGACAAAAGTAACAGCTTTACTGGTCATAATCAATGAAAACCTTGTTTTTAACAAGTTAATGAGCTATAATTAATGTTGGCTTGCTTAGATTTCATTTTTTAAATTACTTATGTAATAAGTGTAATCACTTATGAGAATGCAAGAATTAATTCACTGGACAGAAACGTACCATACAAGAAAGGAAGCCTTTTTTTGAGTTGGAGGCACAGGTTGGCATGGAGAAATAGCGTTTCAACCAGGTTAAGAGAAATTCTGATGCCTGGAAACCTTCTCTGTGAATGCCAGAGGGCAATTTTCCAACTCTATGATTTATATTTATCACTTTTGGGGAGTGTGGTTAGAATATTAGGATTGGGGAATACATATTTCTCTCACCTTCTTAACCTGTTACAGAGTTATGGTAGAGACTAGAAATGTGTTTGTTCACTCATCTTTGTGTTATTTATACTTCACCTATCATCAAAAAAGACAGTCATAAGTCAGAAAATGTGATCAGAGTAGCAAATTTTTCTCCTTTCAAAATGGCCATCTCTATTGACTTAGTACAAACTCCAGGTAGTTTGATCATTTACTGGCTCTTCAGGTTGAAGTTTGGGTTTAACGGTTGGCGTGGAATAAAAAGGGCTCTGCAGAGAGGGAGAAAGCTTGTTGCAGAAGACCAGTTGTGCATCTGTCATGCATTTATTCTGTCACCTCCTCCCTAGGACTCCCTGGAAACACATGTGCATTACAGTCCCTTTAGTAATGGGAAAGAACTATTTCCAGATATCAACATTTTTGCCATTTATTTCTCTTTCGTTGGCTTAGAAACCAGTTGTTGCTATTTTCTGTCTCATCATTTACAAATTAGGGATATTAAGTACACGCTGCTCCTTATCATCTGGTTGCCTCATTTTGGGATTCTGGCAGTCACTGTGATAATGCAGTACAGTACTCTAAAGAGGCTTTTAATCTGTGGAAAAAGGCTATACAAAGATGGTTGTGAACGATGCCCTCCCTGCTGGAGGCTTTTAGTGTTAAATTGACTGCTTTATTTGGTACATGTCTTTAGCACACCAAAATGATCTTCTAATTTTAGTTGTCTGAAAAATGTAAACCTTTTCTAGCCAGAATCTGCAAAGCCCATTTTTAGCTCCAATTAAGTAGTAAAAATGTGTTTAAACTGTTATGAGATGCAGCATTGAGTATTTTCTTGGAAATTACGGTTGAATGGTACAATGAAAGATCTATGATAAAGCGTTAAAGGGTCTGAACTGTGTTTGTTGCTAAAGTGTTGCCACCTGATCCTATGCAGTGACCTTAGGTACTGTTGAGGGGAGGGAGGCAGAGACTGGGTAGGGAGAGTTAAGGGAGAAAGATGATAAATTGTATAGCTCTTTTTGCCATATACAATTTAAAATAAATGAGGGTATGACTATTTCGGTTTTAACAAGTTTTAATACTGTGAAAGGGGTCATGGGTGTTTCAGTTGCAGAGCGTCAAGAGCTGTAAGATGGGAGAGATGGTGCAGGAAAAAGACATACCACAGTAGGACAGGAATCAGATAGAAATGAGAACTGTAGGTAATTCATTTACTGATGAATTATAGCAAACTAAGGTTTACTGTTTTAATAAGCATTAGTTATTTGCCAAGTATTAACAAAGCATGGTTTTACACAGCTTTTGCTAAGAGCATTTTCTCTCAAAATGATTGGGAAGGACTTGAACTGTAAAATAATATTCATTAAAGTTTTCTCTGTCTTCTGCTAGAGTGGGGCTTTATCTTCTCCAAAACTTAGCACCTTTAAAGTCAGAATCAGAGTGATGTTGTCATGTGATTATTTGTTGGGAAGGTGCTAGTGAGGAGGATGGAGGAAATGATCTTTGGGGCTTAGACCTTGCAATATTTTCCTGGTATCAGGGACTCTGAAATACTGTGAAACCAGAGTTCTCTATTAAAGTGCCACAGATTCCAGAATAATTAGCTGGTGTGGAACTTTTTGTTGTTATTGTTTGTCATAAGAATTTGTTGCTTATATGTTAATGTGCATGTACATTTTGGTTTTATTGTGATTTGGAACGTGAGTTTAGCAGCCTTTTAATTGGCAATAAAACTGCAGAATTATTTAGCCTTATTTATGGTTAAGATTACCTTGGGGGTTTTCTTGGAATAACTCTAAATCATATAACTGCTCAGTGAATTGAAATATGTTTAACATATTTAGCATCTTGGAGAACAAGTTGCTACGTTAACCACTCACCATTTTTATTGATGAATTAAGATTAGCAATAAGTAAATTCTGCCAATATAGTTCTTGTTACTGTTACTTGGTAATTGATATGTTTTCTCTTTTATTAAAAGTAAATATTTGCAGTATTTTAATAAGATGAAGGAGTTAATGTGGCTAGAGGGGAACTGATTTAATAATGATATTATAATGTAGTGGTTTAGATCGAAGACTAAAGCCAGACTTGGGTTGAAATGTAGTTTGGCTACTTCCTACCTGTATGAACTAGAATGAGTTACTTAATCTGCCCATACTTCATATTTCCCATTTATAAAATAGGGATAACATAATTCCATACCTCCTAGAGTTGTTAGGAGGATTAAATAATTTATATAAAGTACTCAGAATAGACTGATATATAACAAATGCTAAAGTGTTTGCTTTTATTACTGAATATTCACAAAATAATGTTTGCATCAGACCTGGAAGGTCAATATTGCTCACTTTTTTGGTGAGGAAATATACTTTGAGATGTTAAGTTGTTACCTTCTTTTGTCAACAATGACAAGCCACAAAAGCAGGATTTAAACCCATGTCAGTCTGATTCAGAACCCTGTGTTCTTTCCACTGCTTCATGCTGCCTTCCAGGGTCATTGGACTGAGACTGACTGTACCTCACCCCTCTAATGCTAAGGACACAAGTCTTTCTAGTTCTCTGAATTATGATAATTGTCATGATATTGCATTTTACTTAGTTCATTACTATTTCAAAACGTACTTGGGATACTTGCTTGTATGTGACAAGTAGTATCAAAACTGTTTCTCATTGGTATTGAGGAGAGTGCAGTTTCACTGTAATCTGGATCATTTTCAGTTTAGAAACAGTATATTTTTCTTTAGATATCAGGTGTTGACAGTGCAAGTTAAGGGTGATGGTGTTTGCCATCCTGACACACAGTTTTATAGTTGACGCTGTAGTAAATGCTATGCCGCTTCTGTTGGTTGCAAGATTTCAAGCTGATCTTGGTACATAGGTCACTTAATATGTTAGACGTCTTTGGCCTAGCACAAAGCTTGCAAAAGGCTCTATTTCTGATGCCATTGATTTTTTTTTAATTGATAAGTTTAGGAATATTGTCACTTTACTAATTCCTAACAGAGGCCTTGAGTAGTGGTTCCATGTAAATTGGAAAGAACTTCTATTTTCTGCTCTCTGCTTGCATACTTTGCTGGAAATGATTAGATGTCATAGGTAGGCCTGAAAAGGAATGAGACCACTGAGTGTGGACACTGCCTCCAATATGTATAAAATAAACACTTCAATAAAAACTGATGCTTAAATTATGCAGATCAGTTTTAGAAGATGTAAGTATATTGAATAGAAATGTGGAATGCTTTCTCTCCTCCTTTAGAGATTCTTTTTCTCTTAGGAGCATTTTCTTCTAAATCTTATGAAAGGCCTTTTCCCATGTATCCTAATAAATTTCTTGATACTTAGCTACTCTTCATTACTGTAAAAATGTGACAGTCATTTTTATTCCTTTCTTTTGGATCTTCTTACTTTATCTCTAATGCATTGCTTCCCTATGCAAATTTCTGCTCAGCTCCTCTTCTCTGTGTGGGAGGGCAACCTTTCACATCTAAATTCTTCAGACTGTCTATTCTCTTCTCTGATTTTTCAGTGGGTAGGTTTTTACTTTGCTTTTCCCTTTGAGCTTTTTTAAAATAAACTTTTAATTTTGGTAGTTTTAGATTTATAGAAAAGTTGTGAAGATAGTGCACAAAGTTCTCATATATGCCACACCCATTTCCCCTATTATTGACATCTTATATTTATATGGGACTTTGGTCCCAAGTAATGAACCCATGTAGATATACTATTATTAACTAAATTTCATGATCCTTAGTTTTACCTGTTCTTTTTCTGTTCCAGGATCCCACTCAAGATACCACATTTCATTTAGTTGTCACGTCTCCTTAGATTCCTCTTGGCTGTGACAGTTTCTCAGACTTTCCTTGTTTTTGATGACTTTGACAGTTTTGAAGAGTACTAGTTAGGTCTTTCAGTTGTCTGCTGTGTACTTTGATATATGCCCATCATTGTGTGTGTGTGTGTGTGTTTTGAGCACTTCCTTACTTTCTAGCACTAAAAGATGCTCCAGACTCATCTTGTATATTTTCCTCCCCACTTCTAGAATCAGCCATTTCTCCAAGGAGTCCTGGTTCCTTTTATTGGAGAATGGTGTTAGAAACCAAGATCTGGGCCCTAGGTCTGCTTATTGCTATTGGGTGTTGTTGCTTCTAGGCCCTCTCAGCCAACAGTAAGAAAATATACTAACTCATATATATATGCCTATCTATAAATATTTTTATGTGTGTCCATCTGTATCTGTATTATGATAAATCTAAGTTCATACTGATGTCTCCAGCTCTAATCCATTACCGTATGGATCATTCTAACCTTTTCCCTTGCTTGTCTGTAACCTCCTACTCCAACAGTGAGAAACTTGGCTCCCTTTAGCAATCCATTTACTTAATTGTTAAATTCCAGTGTATATGTATAATTGTTTCAAAATTATTAACACACACTGCCATGGGAAACAATTTTATCAACTAGAGTGCAGAGCTTATGTGCAGTTTTGGAGTGTGGAGCTATGTATGAAGTTTTACAGACTCCACTCATTTCTAAGTTGCTCAGGTCTGCACCTTTCTACTCCACCACCTTTAGTCAGGTTTTTTTATACATTTGTAATATAGTTATATTCTTTTGTCACATTCTTTGTTTCATCTTGGGGTCTTTTAACCTCCTAAATATATATATCTTAAGATCTATTAAAATTTGCATACATTGACGTTCACTGTTTGTGCTGTAAAATTCTATGGGTATTAATAAATGCATAGTGTCATGTAGCCTCCATTACAGTGTCGTACAGAATACTTTCATTGCCCTCCAGGGTCCCCTGTACTTCACCTGTTCAATTCCCCACCCCCAATTCCTGGCAAGTACTCATCTATTTGCCACTCTATAGTTTTGCCTTTGCCAGAATGCCATATAAATGGATCATACAGCATGTGACCTTCTCACACCAGCTTCTTTTGTTTAGCAGTGTGCCTTTAAGATTAATATAAGCCTTTGTGTGGCTTGATAACTCATTTTTTTTTTTCTCTCTGAGTAGTATTCCATTGTATGGATGTACCACAGTTTGCTTATCCATTCACCTATTGAAAGACGTCTTGGTTGCTTCCATTTTTGTCAATTATGAGTAAACCTGCTGTAATTATCCACTTGCAGGTTTTTATGTAGGCAACTTTTCAAATCAGGTAAATACCAGGAGTGTGATTGCTGGACTTTGTTTATCTTTGTAAGGAACTATCAAAGTGTCTTCAAAGTGGCTGTCCCTTTTAATTTGCACCTTATCCTCTCCAAAAACTGATTTTGTCAGTTTGGGATTTAGTCATTCTAATAGATGTGCCTTTTCCCTTGGAGTGTTTTTTTTTTTTTTTTTCCCCAAAGATTGGCACCTGAGCTAACAACTGTTGCCAATCCTTTTTTTTTTTTTTTCTGCTCTATTTCCCCAAATCCCCCCTGGTACACAATTGTATATCCTAGTTGCAGGTCCTTTCAGTTGTGGCATGCGGGACGCCGCCTCAACGTGGCCTGACGAGCGGCACCATGTCTGCGCCCAGGATCCGGGCCAGCGAAACCCTGGGCCACGGCTGCAGAGCGTGCAAACTTAACCACTCGGCCACGGGGCCGGCCCCCCTTGAAGTTTTGATGAACAAAAACAGCACCTGCTCTCTCCTTACAATTTCAACATATGTAAACTATAATTAAGAATTGTGGTTTCCTGTATTGTCATTCTGTGTGCTTTTCTAAGATTTTATGATTGAGTTTAGAAACTGTTTAAAAAATTCTTAATCATAGCAGAAATTTTCCGTGGTACTAATAGATAGAATCTTTCTCTTTGATTTTGTAAAAATAAGTCCCTGAAATGGAGTTAGCCAGTGTTACACAGTGGGAAATGAAATCTTCTAGGAATTTGGATGTAACTTTGAAGTGATATGACTTGTAATCCTATTTATTGAAGATATTCAAACTATAAGATGCTCACAAGCAGTCTTTGTTAATGTCCTTATGCTCCCCTGGTCCCCAGCTTGTTGTTGTCTGAATTCCTTTTTAACGCTATCAGTGGCCGCTGAGTCAAACTCAGTTAACTTAAAACTCCAGTTATGCAGTTCATTCTCAAAAGCAGGTTTCTCAAGCCTCTTAGAAAATCTCCTATTGCTCTTTTCTCAGGTGATAGTACCACTTCAATTTAATATCTGCAAAATTCTTAACATGGGAAAATAATTATCTCTGGGTCACACTGTTAGCTTATGGGAAAGGCAGGAAGACTGTGAGGCTCTGGTGTAAGAGTCGGCTGCGTTACTTATTGACCCTTCCATTGCTTCTAGTACAAAAGAGCAGCGGTTATTTTTGCTTTTGAGTTAGAAAGTTTATTCTTTCCTTACTATGTGAGGAAGATGATTATGGGCCATATCATATCATTTTATATGTCAAACTCATACCTCATTTTTGTTGCCGTCTCATGGAGCAAATTCATAATGATTTGGCACATCTGCTTTTTTAAATTTAAATAATATATTTTTTTTGTCTTTACTTCTGTTGAGTCTTTTAGCTCAATTGAACACACCACCTCTCCTACTTCCTCAATTTTTTCCTTTTTATTTGATGAAATTTATTCATTAAATTAATCATTTATTACCTGTGGGTCTAGTTTTTTTGGTCCGTTATTTTATTTCTGTGTTTTCATTGCTCTTTGCTGCCTGACTCTAACTTTGACTCAACTATACAGTTTAATAACATGCTGTTTAATTATCCTAAAAATTAGTGAAAACTTTAAGTAAGATTAGAGTAAAATTCAAACATCCTAGGTTCTATGCTAGATGAGTTATCATTCTTATTAACCTTGAGTTCAGATCTTTTGTCAATTTTAAGTGTTTTTGACAGCATTTCTATCACAATTTTTAAAAATTAACTTATTGAGTAGAATTTTATGATTCACAATGAAGATGTTACTCAAGGCTTTTTATACATGGTAAATTCTCTTTATTATCTCACTGTCTATTTTTCATAAGCAAAAATGTTAATCTCTTTTGATTTGTTGTTCATGAGCCTGCTCAGTTAAAGATTCCAACATGTTTTACTTTCTATGTGGGGAGCTATAGCTATGGAGGATTATGTATCATGGATGACTTTTATACATGTTTTGGAGTTCTCTTTTCCTATTTCTGTTACCTATATGGTAGGTGAGATGAGATCCATTTCAAAATGCAGTAATTTAAATCCATTTCAAATGTAATATGATTGAGCCCAAACTTCCAATTCCTGACCTATCATGCTTTTTTCCTATATTTCTGCCAAATCTGGCCTTAATCTTAGAATGAGAAATGGTAATATTCAGTCTGGAGAAAGAAAATGTAGATTTGGAAATACAGTCAGAATTTTCTCCTGTGATATACAGGAATTTCACTGTAGTCTTTATGGGCAGCTTGTACACTGTTATCTACCACTGTTATGGTCCAGACTCAGTTGGGGTAGATTGTTGGGAGGTAGAGAAGGGTTGGGAATATGAAGCATTTGGCTTCGCTTTCCATGTAGAAAAGAGAAGTTAGAAGAATCATTTGTGGTTTCCCACAGAAGAGATGAATCATTGATGATATGAGAGAGAACCTCATTTGAAGTAAGGGAAGTGTTGGTGACAGATATGAAAAGAAACCAATGGCACACGTGTGAGAGTCAGTCGAAGTATAAACAGATGTGATTTTCGTAAACAAGAATGGGATGAAGTAATCCTGACTCATACCTGCTGGTCAGGACTGAACATTTTCCAGAGCTAGATGAAGATGAAAAGAGGAAAAGCCAACTCTGAAAATATCTATTTTTATTTTAACATTTATGAATTTATTCTTTTACCCTTTCTAGGGAGTTATGATTTGCATTATTGATTTGAATCCTAATCCCAGAAGAATTGTCTCTACCCCAGACTCTAGGACGGTGGACTCACTAGTGATTGTATGGTGGGATCATCTGGAGACATTTAAAAAAAAAGGAGGCCTATAGACACTACCCAAATAGTCTGATTCATCACATCTAGGATGGGGACTAGGAATTTGCATTTAAAAATAATCTCCCAAGATAGTTCTGGTGTGCAGCCATGATTTATACCTTAATTCCAAGGCTAACCCTGCTCTTGGGCAAGTATGCTTAAGAAGCTTTAGTTTAATTCTTAGAGAATTTGGTACCAAGATACACTCACTGCTACTTGAGTCTCTGGAATCTGGGTTTCTCCTTCTGTCTTAATTCGAGAGTGGGTTGCTGCCTTGTACACCACTCAGTTCTTTTCCCTTGTTCCATTTTTCTTTGGGACATTTAGTTCTGCTTCTGAACTCTAAACAGGAACTGGGGGCCTGCTTCTCTTCGCTGCCCTTTGTCTTCTGGATACAGGCTTAATGCCTCTTGCTAGATGCTCTGTACTCTAGTCAGGGCTTTTGTGGGGTTTTTTTTTTTTGGCCTTTATCTTTTTGCCAAATCTTGATGCTGAGCACTGCTGGCTCATACTGCCACCATTTATACCACACATTTATGATATCATAGTTTTTCTGATTTTTCTCCTGTCTTTGCATAAATGGGTATATCTGGTTCTGGGTCTATCCCTTCCTTTTTTCATCCTATATTATTACCTTTGCACAGACGTGTGGTAAGCTGTTGTTCAACCAATGTCAGAAGTAAAATGCTAGGTTTAGCAACATTTTCTCTTTACTGCTACTAGGATCAGAAATCCTGTTACCAGAGAACAAATGCAGCCTGGAGGGCGAAGAAAGTGGGTTTGCAGCTGCTGTGAGAGAGGGAAGTCTGTACTTATCTGTGAGCTTTCATAAAGCACGGAGTCATTTTAGGGTCTTTACAAAGGAGAGATCAAGAAGAATTTCAGCCAGAGAACAAGCACAGCGGTGACAAATGATCCTGATTCTTGTGCGTTACTGAGTGATTAGTGCCCAGAACAATTTTGACTGAAATTACCCCTGATTGCCATCATTTTTCTACTTTTCCTTCTGTTTCTCCTGATTCTTTGGACTCCCCACGACATTCTGACACCTCTTTTACCCCTTATTCACTATTTTTTACTTCTTTTTTTGTCTGTTTTCATACCCTTTCCTTTTCATTATTCTGATTCTTCGTCCTATAGATTAATGAAAAGGGACAGTGTAGATCTGCCCAGCGTTTAAAAGTTCACTTCTCTTAATTTGCCATTGCTTACTTTCATGCCCTTTTTAAGCTTAATTTTTTTACATGGCAAATTTAGTAATTAAGAGACTCTAACTTGTTGCAAATCTGTACAATTTCTTTAGTTTAAGGTTCTAAATGATCATTGGAGCTTTAGCTGTGCTAAAGTTTATTATATTAACTACAGGAAAAGGTTTATTAATCCAGAGATGTGTGTATACAGTATTATAGACAATGTTAGACTTATTAAAGAAACAATTTTCAGGTACTTTCTTCCATCATTACAAATAATTATTGAGTATCTACTTTTTTCAGGTACTATTCTAGGTGCTGGTGATCAGCTGGGAGAAAAACAGAAAGTGAGGAGGCAGACAACGAAAAAACACACAAAAAGACAAAAACAATAACTTCAGAGTGATATGTGCTCTGAAGAAAAATAAGACAAGGGAATGTAAAAGAGAGTGGGAAGGGTTTAAATAATTAATGATAATGATAATCATTTTTAATTTATTTAAGCAATTCTAATAGGATTTCTACATGACTATGGTGTTTATATTGTTTCAGTGGTATTTATGGATTCAAAGCTCCAGGAATGAACTTGTTTTTTAAACATCATTTACCTAATATGGAAGAAGTTGATGAAAGTTCTGGTTTCCCCACTGAGATCTGAGTAGCAATTGCCTCAAGAAGGAGGCAGTGATGTGGTGTCGTAGTATTTTACCTTGGAAAAGATCCCCACAGGTGTTCACCATTCCACAGCTATTTGTTGAGGACCCGCTATGTGCCAGGCCTCTGCTGGCTCTAGAGATTTGACAGTGAGCAAGGCAGACATAATCTCTGCCCTCCTGGCACTGTCAGTCTAGAAGCTCACGGGAAGGCCACATGACGTGAGGAATAGAACTTCTGTACTTGGACAGATGGAAAGCTGCTTGTGTGTGGCCACTGGAAGACAGCTGTCCCAAAAGAAGTGGGAGCACCACCTCCAGATAGGCTGAGAAATTTGGGATTCAGAACTCTTCTATGTGGTGATAGGGAGGACCCTCTCAGAAAAAAATCCATGAATCAAATGCACTCTTAAGCTTTCTCTCACTCTCATTCTCTTTCTCTGTCACCACATACACATACATACCCATATACACCTGTAAATATATATATATATATAGACACTATATATACCTATATATGTACATACACACATATGCACACATACATATATAGACATACATATAAATTATATAGTGCTTTACTATTTACAAAAATTGTTCATATTATTTTGTACCTTGTTCCCTTGTTAAATTCTATAGCTAAATATTATTATCTCATTTTACGGATGAAATTGATTAAGGCCCAGGTAAGGGACTTACCAAGATCACTTAGCTAATAAATGATTAAGTCTGGATTTGAATATAGCTTTTCCAACTACAGAAAAGGATCACAGTTCTTTTTACCATGTCAGATTTTTCTGTTTCTGAAAATAAATGGTAATTGTAACATATCTTCCATTTAAAAGAACCACTTCTGTTTCTTTAAAAAAACCTGTGTGTATGTGTATATGTTTATTACTATGTACTCCTGTATAGTACTCTATAGTACTTCAGCCAACTGCTTGAATTAAAAGACATTTTACAAATAACTTTTGCCAATGATGATTCTGGATGTAGAAATATTTTTCTATTTCCAAATGAAGATAGAAAAAAGGATCCAGAGAGCAAGGGTTTTCAGCTGGTAAAAATGGGAAGAATCCAGCTTATACTACTATTATAGCACATTTCATGATATGATTCCTAACTGTTTACATGTCTTTCTCTTCAACTTGACTGTGGGTAACGCAGTGATTCGGTGCCTTGTGAATCCTTTGTAACCACGCCAACCAAGCCTGAAGGGTAGGTATCCGAGAAACATTGTTTGAAAGACAAAGAAAGACTGAGGGAATGTTCTTGAGGAAGGAAAACTAAAGACACAAGACAAATGCAATGAATAATCCTATATTGGATCCTGGACTAGGAAAAAAAAGTAGCTATAAAGAATGTTATTGGGCCAATAGGCAAAATTTGAATATGGACTGTGTGTGGGTGAGGTGATAATATTGTACCAGTGTTAAACTTCCTCATCTTTATAATCACATTGTGGTTATGTAAGGGAGCATCCTTGTTCTCAGGAAATATGCACTAAGATATTTAGGGGTAAAAGGGCATGGTGTCTGCTACTTATTCTCAAACAGTGTGTGTGTTTGCTTCTGTGTGTATGTGTGACAGAGAGCAAAAGGGAGAGAGAAGGAGAATAATAAAGCAGATGGGCTAATTTTTTTTTTAACAAATTGGTTAATCTTGGTAAAAGAATATGGGAGTGTTTTGTACTATTCTTGCAACTTTCCTCTAAGTTGGAAATTATATCAAAATAAAACATTTCTAAAAACTGTTAAATAAAATTATACTTAAAATAGGTCTTAAGTCCAAAGGGACTCTTTTTCTACTTGGTCATAGCCTCAATTAAAAAGAAATGCAAAGCTAAACTAAAATAACAAACATAAGTGAGTTTAAGAGCTTGTAGTCTATTTTTATACTTATGTGTATTTTGTTTTTCCTAATATCATCCATGAATGCACCAAACTGTACATAACTGGTGTCCAATTGGAACCCATCTATGGAATATATTTTCCTCAAGTTTTGTGTCTGCTTATAACCTGATTTAGTGATATGGACCTTCAAGATGAAATTAGAATAGGATCTGAACATAGTCCTACTCTGTCTAATTTTGTAAGGCAATTGATATCAGAATAGATCATTTCTTCCTCTATGTTCTAGATCATTTTATTTTTTTTCCACATAGAAAAATACTCAAGAATGAGAGCATATATTTGAGAACAATAAAAATAATAACACTGCTGACTACTTCTTTTGCTTAAGTTACCTATTTTCTTGATACCATAGCGAGTGACATCTATACTAGGACATATTCCTTTCTTCTTATAATCCTTTTACTCTTATGTTGTGACATTTTTGGACTTCCTGAATACTTTCCCTGAATTCAAAAGCCTCATCAATCATTGACATAATCTCTTCTGTAGACTCTGATTTTTTGATTGCTTCTCTGACATTTTAAATACCCAGGGTAAATTATTTTTCATGATCTGTCATCAGTCATTAGATAATATTTCAATGTGCTATTAAAAAGTGTTTCTATATTTAGTAGCAGTGCTTTCTGCATCTCTTTGTAGCAGTGTGTACAATTAGTTAAAGAAACTCTTTACCTGAAGTAGGACATCAAACTGAGTAGCTGTTCAGTGTTTAAATTGAGCTAATAGAAATTTAAAGTGAACTGCTTAGAAGATGATGAAAAACCCTGTGACTATAACTTTATATGGTGAAAATTATTACCACTGCCCAGATTTTTAAATTAATACGAGGTGAGAGCATCCAGTATATGCTAGATATTTGTTTCTTCTCTTGTTGGAATAGACAAGGTATCATTTTTTAAAAAGGTATTCGTTTTGGACATATGAATATATTTAATTCTTTAAAATCTTAATTGTATAGAAAAATGAGGTTTAAGTGAATTATAATAGATAAATGTCATCTGAGGTCTTCTAAGGTTTTCTTAACTTCTCTCCCTGTTTCCTCACCTGCTCCTTCATACACTCATGTATAGACTTTCATGCTGTCAGGGACCTCATGATCCTGATCCTTTGGGGACAAAATTTTCTTTTTGAGGAAGATTAGCCCTGAGCTAACATCCACTGCCAATCCTCCTCTTTTTGCTGAGGAAGACTGGCCCTGAGCTAACATCCGTGCCCATCTTCCTCTACTTTATATGTGGGATGCCTACCACAGCATGGCTTGCCAAGCAGTGCCATGTCCGCACCCGGGATCCGAACTGGAGAACCCCGGGCCACCAAAGCAGAATGTGCGAATTTAACCGCTGTGCCACCAGCACAGCCCCATTTGGGGACAAAATTTTTAATTAAATGATGGGATAAATCTAGTCGCTAATGGGAAGCAAAAATCTGAGTAACAGTGGTACTCACACAGCAATGTCCCTGTTTTTGCCTTAGTATAAATGTTAGGCAAATAGGAGAGAATGTGGGAGAGAGTAAATTCTTGGTATTACCACATGGGAGCTTAACTGCGTTTGGCTTTGTCCTTAATGTAAGACCTTGGGTAGTTCTGATTAGTGAAACAGGGATGTTAGTAGTAAGCTTCACTGTAGCATAGGCTCTGCAAACAGCAGAATTCAAGTTTATTGGCTTGTTGTTTAAAAAGAAGATTGTCCACGTTGTGAGGTTTGCATTTAGAACAAGGTTACCATGGTCACAAGGTTAAGAAAAATCTCAAATACCTATTTGCCTTCTAGGGCACCAGGCCAACCGTTTCACTGTTAGTGGGATAGAAAAAACAAACTACGTTGATCTTTGACATCCATCTGGAAGCTAGAAAGGAAATAGCAGCAATATTCTGGCAAGACTTGGGAATGGGCTGAGAAGAGAAAAGCTAGCACTTTTTTCCTTTTAATTATGGCTCTTTTCTGCAGTGCACTAAGAAGCCGTTTGAAATGAATGTGGCATCTTCCATTGTATGTGAATTCAAGATCTTACAGCTTTGTAATATGTTTTTCCTGTCAAGTACTGGATTTGGTTGACCTTTTAGATAATTCATTTTTGTTTGCTGTCAAATATTAAGAAAGCTCTCTCATATAACATTTTGTTTTGTTTAGGAGTTAAAGAGTGGAGGGGAAGTGATAAAAGTTAATGGGAAAAAGAAGAGCTCCAAATTCAGACATTTTTGATTTATGTCTCTTTTGCGTGAGGTAGCCCTAAATTTACCTATTATCTGTAAGGATAAACTCAGTCTTCGGTGCAGTTTCCTTTCTCTTGTTTCTGTTTTTCAGTATTCTCTACCTCCTATGTGACATCTTTTTACCTCCTTCTCCTCTCTAGGAAGTGGAGTGCCCTCCTCTTTGTTCCCTCTGCTTATGCCTTTCCAGTGGGGGCTGCTCTCTTTTGGGGGTTCCAAGGGAGGGAGTGTGAGTGACAGGACACAGGTTGGAATGAGCAAGGTGTACTCGCAAGGCATCTAAGGGAACAGCCTGATTTGAGAAATGATTCTTGTTGGGGCATTTTAAAAGATAAGAACAGGGAATAATTTTTATGTTATGTCTATAGGATCTGTCAGTGCATCTTACTAGATATGCCAACTTAACATGCTACTTCCTCATCTGCCCAAATTTAAAAGATTTGGATTTTCACTAGTATCTTCCAGTCTCTGGTACTCCTTTCCATGAATTTGTGGTATGTGTCATGGTGTGATAACAAACTTTGCTTATTGTTTCCTGGTTGACTTGAGTGCTTTTATTAGTTATTACTTTATTTTATTCCTCCATAACTCTCTCTTTTTAGTCCCTCTGCTAGCTTCTGCATAAAAGAGGATCTACACATACCCACATGTGCTATCACTGTTACCACCATCACTTTTGCTTTGGAATGGGAACAATTTACAGGCTTAAAGCCAAGGGCTTCTCAGTATCCAGTTCATGTTTTCTACGTCATCTACATTAATGAGCCCCCTTGAATTTAAGTTAAAATTTAAAGTATCCTGAATATTCATTTATTCGTTTGTGCATATATTCAACAAATATTTATTGTATACTGGGTGCTGGCATTGTGCAGGTTCTGATTTACTCAGCGAAGTACAGAATTACTACATAAGTTAATTATAGACCATTCTGTTCTATTTTTCTATTTGGGCCTCTCAAGTATCCTATTCTGTCTTGCGTCAAAGAGAACATGATACATAAAATAATCCATACCAATTCCTTAGCATTCTGGTTGTGTATCCTACTATTAGACTTATGTTTACAATAGTATAATCTATAAAGCCTTGATATCAATAGACTGAAAAGTTTCATATTTCTATGTTAGTAACGGCCCACACTTCAATTTTTTTTAACGAGATAATTCAAAACAAAGAGAAGAAGCATTAAATAATGGCTTGATGATGTGCTTTGAATGCTCTTTATATAAAAATATTGGCAACAACCGATAGTCCAACTGTAAGGAAATGGTAAATTAAAATACGGTAAATCTGCTTAGGAGAACATTAAACAGCTGTTTCAGTGAGAACTATGTGGAAAGATTATGATACAGCGTGGGACAATGTTTATGATATTGTCATAGCTCTGGTTCCCCAGGAAACAGACTCTGAGATGGAGATTTGTACTCAAGAATGCTATTGGATATTGCCCTCAGGATCAATGACCCAACCAGGCAAACCACATTAGGGTTCAAGGCCTGAGAATAATCCTTTGCGGCTCACATCTCTATCCTCTGAGTCATCCTTTTTCATGAAAGGTAACAAATGTTTGCAGCTTAATAGTTCTACTAAACTGTTTCCCCGTGACGATGTGAAGACAGTAGAATGGGAGAAGGAGAAGTTGAACTGCTATGTAGATGCAGTCACATCAAAGGTCTCAGCTAATCTCTTTAGAACGCCCCGCACCAAGGTAAGGAAGTCTTGCCTTTGTATTACAGCTCACCATCTCCCCAACTAGCCATCCGTAGATGTAGGCTGCCCTGGGGAGGGGACAGGGCATTGGGCCAGGCAGCTCTTTTCAGCTGAAGGCAATTCCCAGATCAAGACTCAGCCTAGAGTTGACAGCTTCAAACATTCCCAGGATCCACTAGAGATGAAATATTAAATGAAAAGAAAAAAGCCAAACAGTATTTTTGTGTACATTATTGTACTATGAATCCAACTATATAAATTATCTGTAGGTATATACAAAAACTGGAAGGAGACAAAGAAAAAATGAACACAGCTCTGTTACAAAAGTGAAAGAATTCGTAAGAACATAACCTTGTCACCAAATAAACCATGAAACCAAACAGATTGCGGTTTACTTCACAATAGTGGAAGAACTCAGGTGTCTATTGTCTCCTTCTCTTACAATTTTAAAAGATTACCATTTTTTTAAATTCTTGCATGTCTCAGGGTTTTTCTTGTGTTTTATTTGTGGAATATGTCTATGTGTGGCAAGACAAACATAGCTTGGTGTTCCTGTCGGATTCACTTTGAGATAGTAACACATATGAATAGTTGCTCTGCTTAGGGTACCAGCTTCAACCATGCCTTGGGTGGCCTCACCCATGATGCAAAAGAGGCAGTAATTTTGTGTTCAATCCCTACATGTGCCAATGATATTTTTTTTGAGAGCCCTCAATTGCTTCCCTACCCAGCCCAACATCTTATATATGCATGGTCAAAGAGGAACTGGGTGTGAAAAATGTGAATGGAGCTTGGCAAATAAGTCAAATATGATACTGGAAAACAGTGTGAAGTGTACACCCTAGGGAGGAGCAATGAATACAGACAGCTGTTTTCCCAAGTTAGAACACACGCACGCAAAAGACTATAACCGTGGCATAACGGCCTCTCACGTTAGCTCCTCTTGTCTAAATTAGACTCCTGTATCTCTACTGCTTTGCTTCCTTCCAAATTGTAACTTGTAATGTCCTTCTAAATCACATATGCTCTGTGTGTCTTTTTTCTCATATACCCTTGCGTTTTATATCTATTTAAAATAGTTCTTTAGAGCTACCTTTAATGCATTTTGAATTAGTTCTTTGAAAACATAAGATGAGAAGACAAAGGAGAGCATGAGAGCTATTTTCAGGTACTTTAAAGGATTTCCGTGAGGAGAGCAGGTAGATTTGTTCAAATTACCACAGAGGATACAATAGAACTAGTTGACTAAAGTTACAGGAATAGAAAAAATACATTTTTGTCTCAATGGAAGAAGGAAGGAACTTTGTGATTACTAGAGATAGCGGGGATTGGAAGAGCAAGCTTCAGGAGCTCCTCATCGCGTGTGCCGTTTAAGTAGAGGAAGGATGGCTATCTACCAGGACCACTGTGTTTTGAAGGAGGTTGGACTGAATTCAGTGAAGTTCCGGTGCACTTGTTGACTTCATGCATCAGAATTATGCAAAATGGAGCATGTACAAATTTTCTTTTAAATAAACATACATAATCACATATTGCCATCCTCCAGAAGGGTAAAAGTATTAGGGTTGCTTGCTTGTGAATGCTGTAAATGTTGTCATAAGCTACTTTAATAGCTGCGTCATGGACACATGATGATATACTAAGTTCTGTCACTTAAAATCTGATGCTATTTGGCTAATGAAACATATTTTAGGCCTTTGGCTAAGTATTTATTACCTAATTCAATAGGAAAGTTGTAAAAATTTTCAGATTCCCATCAATTTTATTACTTTACCACAACACAACTTGTATTCCAAAAGTTAATCCTCTCTGTACAAATTGGATAGAGGCACAGCTCCCAAGACTGGGTTGGAGCAGTTGAGGAGGGTAAATCACAATTTAGCGATTGTAAAAAGCATAGCAATTAAAGAGGCATTAGCGGTGATTAACAGCTCTGAGTAAGCCCTCTGAGGATCCATCCTTGTGGAAATTATGCTCTCCTGCTGCCGCTATTTTGGCCTCCAATTTGAATAGGGCCAATCATCATCAGCAGAAGCCAGAATCCATGAATTTGCACAGAAATTCCCTCCCCTACCTTCTTAGCCAGCAGGTGAAAGACTGGTAAAAAGGGCAGGTATGAGAAATGATGAGAGCACTTCTCTGTAGGGAGATTCCAAAGCTTGTGAGCCACTGCCATATGTTGACAAGGTGGCAGATTACATTTCGGAAGCAGGGGCTGGGTGTGGGGACAGGGCTAGGCAGGTGGTCGTGCAGCTCCTCTTGGTAATTAGCTCATGCCTTTGCGTTCTTTGAATCTGCACTACACTGCTGCGGGGCTGCTGGCTTAGTGTCTTCCCCAGCAACGTGAGGGCGTGTGGAGAGGAAGGCTGGAAAATGTGTTGGGCCTTTAGTCACCTGACAAGTGGCCAGCTCTGATAGCAAGCATACCACAGAGCCCTGATAAGGCTGCCCGATTATATATGTGCTGCCCTGACTTTGTCCACTTCTTAGTTCTCACTTGTGGCTATTTGTTGGCAAAGGAACAGGAATTTGTCAAATAATAAGCAGTCACACTATTAAGTTAGTCTTTTAGTATAATTTTCCCACGGTTGTGTAAAAAGGCCTGCCAGCGAGTATTGAAGAGTGAAAAACAGCAATGGAAAACCTTACATATACACACATGTGAGAGTATATCTACTATATATATTACCTAATATATACATCATATATGGTATATGTATATTATACATAGACGTATAGTCAGTTACATACAGCTGTGTTTATTTGTTCATTCATTAGTATATTTATTCTTTTGTCTATACATTCAAAAAATTCACTACAGACAAGGCACTGTGCCAGGGATTATGGTTACAACAGTGGTCTTCATTTAGTTTCTTGAAAGCTCCATGTTAGTTTCTCTTCCAGGACCTCTGCATGTATGTTTCTTTGGCTTGGAGGGGTTTTCTTTCCTCCCCCGTCTGCTCCTTCTTGGTTGCCTAGTTGACTTTTACTTATCCTTCAGATATGTTCCTTTTTAAAGGAAGCTTTCTTTGACCCAGTGGATTACATTAGGCTCCTGTTACATGCCCTCATGGCATTCTGCACCTTATCGTCATAACTCCTAGCATCATGCGTTTTCTTTGTTGGATTATGTGTACAATTCTTGGATTATTTTATCTTCTCAAAGCTCAATAAGGGTAAGACTCATGCCTATTCTGATCATCATTATATCTCCAGTGCTCAGCACTGAGACTGATACAGAGCAGGTGTTCTCTCTCTCTTTTTTAATAAGGGGATAAATAAATGGTGAACAGGACATAACTCTCATCTTCAAAGAGGTTAAGTCTAGATGAGAGGGTGGACAAGCCAGCAGCTGTTGTGTGATAGGTGCTAGGATGAGGGTAATCACCAAGTGCTTTGGAAGCTGAGGAAGTAGAGGCATCTATCTCAGTCTTGGACTGTCAAGGAAAGCATTCTGTACGAATTTAGGTGTAAAGATCTGCAAGATGAGTCTAACCAGATAACCAACTAAGTGGGTTAGGGAGCAGAACAGAGTTCTATTCAAACAAAACACAAAACTAGCATGTACAGAAGCCTGTAAGGGAGAGAGAGATTGTTGAGAACGTTCAGGAAACTCCAACTGATTCATAATGGCTTGTGCAGAGATGTGAAGTGGGAAAATTGGAAGAGATAAGGATGGGCCCAAAGTAAATGCTGAATCCAACCTTGCAGAGTTTAGGCCTTATTCTGAAGGCAATGGATAATCATTGGAGGGCTTTAGGCAGAGAACTGATAGGATAAGATTTATGATTTCAAAACGGTATATAGAGAATGGATTGTAGAGAGTTAGGGAAGCAGCAAAATTAGTTAGGAGGCTGTTGAAATAACTGTGGACTATTGATCATGGTGGTCAAAACAAAGTAGTGGTATTTAGGATAGAGACCAGCAGAATGTCAGGGAAGATGTATCATACACACACACACATTTGTATTTTAACTAAAATAAAATTATATTCTATACATTATTCTGACAGTTCTAATTTAGTTTTATGTCATACAAAATCAAATATATCTTTATGTCTTTTTTGTATGTTTATTTGCCAGTTTTTGTTAAGCCATACACCTGGTCCCTAGATCTAAAATATAAATTGTTTTTTGTTTTACATTTTAAGCTTTTAATTGATCTGGAATTTGATTTTGCTTGTGATATGAGATAAGATTTAATTTTATTGTTTTCTAGATGGCTAGTGCCATCTATTAAATAAACCATTCTTTTCCCATTGAAGTAAAATAATCTTTTGTAATATATTAAAATTTATCATATATGCAGATTTACTTCTGAATTCTCTATTCCGACCCAATAATTTATTTATTCCTGTTGAAATAAAAAATTTAATTACAGTGCATTTTGTTTATTCTAATATTTGATTCCTCCCCAGTAGTCTTACTGTTCAAGAATTTTGGGGCTAGTCTAAGCATTTACTCTTTCACATGAATCTTAAAATTACAGTATTGACAAGAAGTCTTGTTGAGTCTATAATTGGAAATGTATTAAATTTATATATTAATTTTGGGAGAATTGATAGTTTTAGAAAATAAGGTCACTGTATCCTAAAAATTGGAATATTTTTCCATTTGTTTGTTATTTTTCTGTGTTAAGATTTTATAGTTTTCTTAATATAGTTCTTTACCTTCCTTAGTAAATGTATCCTTATTAAATGTATGACTTTATATTTTTCTTTGCTACTTTGAGTAGAATATTTTCCCATTTCTACTCCTAGATCCTTACTTCTAATATAGAGAAAAGCTATTGGTTCTTTCTACATTTATTTTATATTCAGCTACTTACCAGGTTTTCTAATTAATTCTAGCAGTTTTTTAAAAAATTAAATGTATATTGTGAATGTTTTGAGCATCAGAAAATGAAAGAAGGGGCTGGCCTGGTGGCACAGCAGTTAAGTTCACACTTTCCGCTTCGGTGGCCTGGGGTTTGCTGGTTCAGATCCCAGGTGTGGACCTCCACACCGCTTGTCAAGCCATGCTGTGGCAGGTGTCCCACATCTAAAATAGAGGAATATGGGCATGGGTGTTAGTTCAGGGCCAGTATTCCTCAACAAAAAAGAGGAGGATTGGCAGCAGATGTTAGCTCAGGGCTAAAACTCCTCAAAAAGAGAAAAAAGAAAAAAGAAAAGAAAGCAAGGTAGAACCTCCGAATTAAAAGACTTTCTCGGTTTTCTGTGTACAATCTTCATTAGCAAAAGGAGGTAATTTTACTCTTCTTTCCAACGTGCATACTAATTATTTTATTTTCATATCTTGTAGCATTTGCTAGAACCTCCAAGATAATATTCAATAACAATGGTGATAGCAAGCACACTTGTCTAATCTCTGATTTTAGTTGAAATGTTTTTAGTATTTTACCGTTTAGAATAAGCTTTGCTTCTGGTTTTTGGAAAGCAGCATTTATTATATTGGAACAGTTTCTTTATATCCCTATTTTACTCAAACTTTTTATTAAGATGAATTTCAGACTTTTTGGAATCTACTGATACAATCGTATTATTTTCTTGTTTTATGAATGTCTTCATGCTGATAGATTTTCTTTTTTATATTTTGAATTTGGTTTATTTGAACTGTGACGTGTAATACATTTACAGAATTCAAACTTTAATTTTTACTTTTTATGTATATTCACTCTTTTTTTATACATTGTGCATTTTTTTAAATTGAGGTAACATTGGTTTATAACATTATATAAATTTCAGATGTATACATTGATATTTTGATTTCTGTGTAGATTAGATCATGTTTACCACCCAAAAACTAATTACCATCTATCACCATGCGCATGTGCCCTTTACCGCTTCCTCCCTCTCCACTTCTCCTCTGGGAACCACCACTCTAATCTCTGTATCTACGTGTTTGTTTGTTGTTGTTGTTTTTATGTTCTACTTATGAGTGAAATCATATGGTGTTTGACTTTGTCTGACTTATTTTGCTTAGCGTAAAACCCTCAAGGTCTGTCCAAGTTGTCACAAATGGCAAGATTTCATCTTTTTTGATGTCGGAATAAAATCGCATTGGGTATATATACCACATCTTTATCCATTCGTCTCTTGATGGAGCTTAGGTTGTTTCCAAGTCTTGGCTATTGTGAATAATGCTGCAATGAACATAGGGGTGCAAATATCTTTTCGTGTTCATGTTTCCTTGTTCTTTGGATAAATACTCAGGAGTGGAAAAGCTGGATCATGTAGTAGTCCTATTCTTAATTTTTTGAAGAATCTCCATACTGTTGTCCATAGTGGCTGTACCAGTTTACATTCCCACCAGCACTGTACAAGAGTTCCATTTTCTCCACAGCCTCTCTAACACTTATTATTTTGTGTTGGTAATTATAGCCATCTGATGGACGTGAGGTAACATATTGTAGTTTTAACTTACATTTCTGTAGTAGTTAGTGATGTTGAACATCTTTTCATGTGCCTGTTGGCCATCTGTATATCTTCTGTGGAAAAATGTCTGTTCAGATCCTTTGCCCATTTTTTAATTGGGTCATTTGTTTTTTGTTGTTGTTGAGTTGTATGAATTCTTTATATATTTGGAATATTAACCCCTTATCAGATATATGATTTGCAAATATCTTCTCCCAATTGTTAGGTTATCTTTTCTTTTTTCTTTTTTTCTTTCTTTTTTTTTTTTGAGGAAGACTGGCCCTGAGCTAACATCCATGCCCATCTTTCTCTACTTTATATGTGGGACACCTGCCACAACATGGCTTGCTGAGTAGTGCCATGTCCGCACCCGGGATCCGAACCGGCGAACCCCAGGCTGCCGAAGCAGAATGTGTGCACTTAACCGCTGCACCACCGGGGCCGGCCCTGTCTTTTCATTTTGTTGATGGTTTCCTTTGCTGTGCAGAAGGTTTTTAGTTTGATATAGTCCCATTTGTTTATTTTTTCTTCTGTTTCCCTTGCCTCATGAGACATGGTATTCACGAAGATACTCCTAAGACCAATAGTTGAAGAGCACACTGCCTATGTTTTCTTCTAGAGGTTTCAGGTCTTAATTTCAAGTTTTTAATCCATTTTGAGTTAATTTTTGTGTATGGTGTAAGATAATGGTCTACTTTCATTCTGTTGCATGTGGCTGTCCAGTTTTCCCAACACCATTTATAGAAGAGAATTTCCTTTCCCCATTGTATGTTCTTGGCTGCCTTGTTGAAAAGTAGCTGTCTATGGATGTGTGGGTTTATTCCTGGGCTCTTGATGCTGTTCCATTGATCAGTGTGTCTGTTTTTGTGGCCCTACCATGCTGTTTTGATTATTATAGCTTTGTAGTATGTTTTAAAATCACAGAGTGTGTTATCTCCAGCTTTGTTCTTTTTTCTCAAGATTCCTTTTGCTATTTAGGGTCTTTTGTTGTTCCACATGTATTTTAGGAATTTTTGTTCTATTTCCAGGAAAAGTTTTGCTGGACCTTTGACAGAGATTGCATTGAATCTGTAGATTGCTTTATGAAGTATGGACATTTTAACTATGTTAATTCTTCCAATCTGTAGGCACAGAATACTTTCTTTGTGTCTTCTTTGATTTCTTTCATCAATGTTTTATCATTTTTAGTGTATAGGTCTTTCACCTCTTTGGTTAAATTTATTCCTAGACATTTTATTCTTTTTGTTGCGATTGTAAGTGGGATTGTATTCCTAATTTCTCTTTCTGCTGTTTTGTCATTAGTATATAGAAACGCAACTGATTTCAGTATGTTGATTTTGTATCCTGCAATTTTACTGTATTCATTTATTATTTCTAATAACTTTTTGGCGGACTCTTTAGGGTTTTCTATTTATAAAGTCGTATCAACTGCAAATAGTGACAATTTTCCTTCTTCCTTTCCATTGCTGATAGATTTTCTATTATTGAACTCCTTTTTGTTTCTGATATAAATGCTACACGGTTATGATGTAGTACTCTTTTATAAATTGCTAGATCCTATTTGTTATTTTAGCAAATATTCATAAGAGAAATTGCTCTTAGATACTATATCAAGTTTTGGCGTTAAACTTGTGTGAGCTTAATGGGATCTACAAGATCTTTACTTAAAAATATGTTATGGCAATTTTGTGGCTAAGTACTTAAGCAATTTTTGTAATTTCTTTATACACATATAAACACATATACATATGTGTATACATACATACATATATATGTACATATACATATGTGTGTTTTGAATTTGTTTTATTTATTTTAATTTCATTTTCCCTCAGACTTTACTATTTTATTATTTTTTATTGTTACTAATACTTATTTAATTTATCTATGACTTTGCTTTTTTAATCTTTGATCTTTTTAGTTCTTTCAAGGGCACGTTAGAGTTTCCTGCTAAAGTTTTATTTTTATTGTTTTTCTTTTATTGATTGTTTTGTTGTATATACTCTTATTTAATCCATGATTTTGCTTTTTTGTCTGTTAGATCCATCTGATCCTGAGAGAAGTGTATTAAAGTTTGCCGCTTTAATTGTAATTGCATAAGTTCTTTTATTCTAAATTTTTAAAATATATAACAGCTTTATTGAAATATGTCACATATTATATAATTCACCCAATTAAAGTGTACACTTCAGTGGGTTTTTAGAATATTCATAAAGTTGTGCAATCATCACTGTAATCAATTTTAGAACATTTTTTATCCCTCCATAGAGAAATCCTATACGCGTTAGCAATCAATTCCTAACTGTCTATTCTTTCTGTATGCAGCTGCAGTGTTGCTTGGTTTGCTCAGGTTGATGTCTCCTAGATCTTCTTTGTAAATTGTGATTTGGCCGTATAATGCCTCTCATTATCCTGATTAGCACTTTTAACTTTAATTCTATTTTGCTAGATATTAATATTACTCCTCCCTTCTTGCTTTTTTCTTCTTGTACTTGCTTGGAGTTTTTCGCATATCACTTATTTTCAACCTTTTTTTAAAATCATCTTTCATAAGTGCAATTCTTTTAGATGGAGTGAGAGTTTTTGCCATTTGATGGGAGGAGTTTCTTTTTTTTACATTAAATGAAATGCATAATTTACTGATTTTCTTCCATCTTGATTTATGGTAATTATTTTACATTGTTTTTCTTTACCTTACTTTTGCTGTTTTGATGTTAAAATTCTGTATGTGTATATATTTACCTTTGTAGGATAGTTCTATTTTCCATTTCATTATTTTATTCCTTTTCCCGTTACTAAAATTAGATCCATGTGTTTTTTTCATTATTTTAAAACAAAATCTCACTTATTTTCCTACTAAAATGTTTTTTTTCCCTAGTTACCCAGATCCCATTTAGAAGAGACCTTCAGGATGTTGTTACTTTCTCCTTTCCCCCTCCTTCCCTTTTTCTCCCCAGCCTCCCAACTCCTAGGTTTTGCTGAGATTGTTTAGTTCTAGATTATGAATAAAATTTGCTTTGCAGTTGTCAATGGTTTCTTTTTTCCTCAATTTCAGTAATCTTTATGTTATATTATAAATTTGCAAATAATCTGTCATTATCATGTTGATCTCTGTCTCTCTGTCTCTCTATCTATCCATCTAACCATTCACATCTCCATTAGACTGTGTGCGTGTGTGCATGTGTTGCAAGCTTCATTGTTCTGCAATGTTTTTGCCTTCCCATCTTCTCATACCTGGACTCCTCTGTTCTGTCCCATTTGCTGTTTGGTTAAAGTGTTTTATCAGTTATTTTCCTCAGGTGTTTCACTGAGCCATATAGTTTGTGAGTCTTTGCCAGATATCTTGACTGGGTAATGAATTCTTAGATTTGCATTTTCTCAGTATCACACATGTATTAGTTCACCGTCATCTAGCTTCCAGTGTTCACATGAGAAGAAAAATTCTTTAAAACTGTCTTTTTTAAAAAAATTACTTGTTCTTTCTTGCGACTTAAAATATTTTCTCCTTTATCTCTGTATTTAGGAATTTAATCCACTGTATGTAGATGTGTGTGTGTGTGTTTGTGTGTGCGTGCAAGTGTGTGTTCTTATCAAGACTGGCTGGAACTTGTGCCTTTTCCATCAGTGTATTCAGAATTTTCTACAGTTCAAGGAGAAATTCTCTTGATTATTAGTTTAATTATAGTCCTTTCTTCATTGGTTCCTTTTTCTCATTCTAGATCACACTGTTTTTAGAGATTGTACTTTTCACTAGTTGTCCTACAAAATCTGTTAATGGTCACCAGAAGGGTCACAGACAAATATCTATAACACAAAGGAATATCTGCTATTTTATAAGAAAGGTGCAGAGATGTGCTTTGCTATTTGAAAGGACGGAGTAACAACTGATAATGTTGGAGTGTACTTTTATGATGCTCTACTTTTTAGATGTAGTTTCTGGGTGAAAAAAATATTCCACGGTACTCAGGATTTGGCTTTGTCTCCTTTATGCCACATTTCTCACTATTAATATTTATATCCTATGTATATTTTAAAGCATACCTTAGCATATTGTCAAAATTACAAGCTGTAAACTTAACCATCACAAATATTTTTGTGCCTGAAGCACTTATTATGCTTCCAACAATAATTATTTCTTTGGATATTCAAGAATTAATCTTAAATATGTTACAGGGTTTCCTCTATGGCTCTGCTTAGCAAATTCTTTGTTAGCTCAAAGATATTAAAACTCTGTTTCTTTTGAATGTGAATATGAGTCCTGTTATCTTTATGTATATAATACATTTAGAAAAATATTAAGGATAATTAATTTTACTTAAAAATAAGTATATGACATATGCTGTGTTCTTTTCTGAGCAAGAGATACAACAAATGCAATAAAAGAAGAATTATCTACCTCTAAAATGGTAGGAAATCACTGTTTAACCCTTTACAGTTTAAGAGCAAAACTGATGAGGATCTTTTTTTTTTTACTATTATCCCAGCACTTTTACTTACTGAACTATAAAGTACTCTGAAACTACAAAGGTTGTACCTCACCCCAGGATTCAAATGAGACTGTCTTGATAGATCACATTCAAAGCAGTTTCCCTTAAAATTACAATTTGGGCAGTAGGATTTCTTTTCAGCCTTTCTTTTTTGTTATTATTTAGACATAGGTAATATTTACCCTTAAATCTCCTCTGGGAGGCAGAGATGAACTTCAGTCATTTCTTTGTAGATTGGCATGACACTAGAATAATATTTTTATAAAAATATTAGTTTTTACTAAGAAGAAATTTTAGTTTTCACACTCCTCAACACATTTCACTGTCTTCTGTCTCCATTCCTCCACTGAAATTGCTCTGTCAAAGGTCTGCAAAGTTTTAACCAATTCAATTTACAGTTTTCTGTCCTTGCCTTACTTGACCTTGCTGTGGCATTTGATAACTGTTGACTGCTCCTTGTAACTCCTTTCTGTTGACTTCAGTGATGCATTAGTTCATTCAGCATCCAGCTAATATTTATTGAGCACCTACTCAATGCCAGGCAGAACGCTAGGTGTTGATGATATAGAAGTGAGCAAGACATGCATTTTTCCCTCCATACAGACATTTTGCTCTTTTGATACTGTGCGTATTACACAAGACTTAGTATTAGACAGATTTCACTTTGAGACCTGTCTCGACTGCCTACAGTTGTGTGAACATAGGCAAATTTCTTAACATTCTTCATCTATAAAATGAAGATGATTAAAAATATCTGCTTGATAAGAATTTTTTAAAGTATTAAATGAAGTAATCTGTGAAAATCTTTGGTACACTGCTTGGCACTCTTTTTTCCATTCTTGTTGGAACTGCCTAATTCATTCAATATAATCTTCTTTTTTTTGGTGAGAAAGATTGGCCCTGAGCTAAGATCCATTGCCTATCCTCCTCTTTGTGCTTGAGGAAGATTGTCGCTGAGCTAGCGTCTGCGCCAACCTTCCTCTATTTTGTGTGTGGGATGCCACCTCAGCATGGCTTGATGAGCAGTGTGCAGGTCCATGCCTGGGATCCAAACCCATGAACCCTAGGCTCCCAAAGCAGAATGCCTTAATTTAACCGCTATGCCACCGGGCCAGCCCTAATACAATCTTCTTTTAAAGACATTACAGCATGTTTCTGGCTGGTACCTTTGACTCTGGTGTTGGCACCCTTAGTCCAACTTCTACTTTGCTGATTAATACCTCATCCCCCCGCCCCTGCTCCTTAGACATTATGCACTTACTACTTGCCCTTCCCTGACTCTGCTGGGCTCTTCCACCTCCCTGCTTCATCTGTACTTCTTTACTGTCCATCTGCTGAGTGCTTGTTCCTTCCTCACTGGCCTTTTGAACATCTACTTTTTCTTAAAATCTCTTTTCAAACATTATCTCCCTAAGGAGTGAGTCAGACATTCTTTTTTTCCATACATCCGTGGTACTCCTATATGCCTCTGTTATAGCTCAGTCATGTTGTAATTTAATTATCTGTAGGGGCCCACGAGAGAAAAGAATGTGGCTAGTTGTCTCGGCATCCTTAGATGAGTCACAACTGTAGCTTTAAAAGCTTGCTTGTATTTATCACACAAATGCTTAAATGAATGCTAAGTCTCCACGTGCCAGGCATTATGCTAGTGACTGGGATGCAGATGTAAATGGGATAAAGTCCTTGTCCTCAAGAAGTGTGCAGTGTGAAGTGGATAGATAGAAGAGGAGAGACAAAAGATCCAGGTCATGAATGAACAGACTATTTCATTTACAGCTAGAGGATGTCAGCATTTAGGCTAGTCATTTTTTATTTTAAAGAGGTGAATTAGTACTTTAAAATTCTAACTTTTAACTTACTTGTTAATGAAAGCAGTTTTGTTATAAGTTTTGCCTCTTGAGGGAATGTATTCTTATAGACCCGAATGCCGAGTTGTCCTAGTGTCTTGTGATATGAGGAGATGAACGTTGGCTATATGTTTCAAGTGATTTACTCTAAGTAGGGGGTTTGCATCAGTCATAGGTGGAGCCTTGGGCGTGAGAACTGCCCCAGTTGTCTAAGCTGAACTCCTTTCTCTGTGCTTTCTCAATTTTGAGGTAAAGTTTCAGGTGGAAGTGTTGGCTGTTGATTCATAGCATCTCGCAAAAGTTGAAGTGGTCTTTCTTTAGTTTTAATTTTTCAAACTCTAAGAATTTTTTCTTCTTTTCTGATCTTATACAGTTTAACAATTATGAGAACAAAATTTTTATTGGTGAATCAAATATTGTGATTTATATAGACTTAGCATGTATAGTATTTGAGTATAATATTCAAAATAATTCAGTTTTTCTTTATTGATACGAGTCACTTTAGTACCCTGGTAGGCCTTAGTATTGTCAATTGAGAATGAACAATCATTGTACCTTAAGTACAGAAGTACTTTTAAAGTGCAAGGATTTCTATTGATGGAATGCTGTACTCACAGAGTAGCTTTTATTTTGTCGCCCCTGGTGAATTTACTTATTTGTTATTTTCTGGGTGATTCTTGGGATTCTGGCATTGGAAATTAAACATAAACTTACTGTATTATATTAATACCTGTGTTCTTAATAATTGTGAGGGCATTTTTAATTCCAAGAAAAATGCAAATTAGAAGAAATTATCTTTTTCTCTTCTGTGCATAAAGACTCTAAGTCTTTTTAAGATACCACTTTTCAAAGTATAGAAGCAATCCATGGAATATTTTCAGTAGCATATTGAATTTTGTTGTTCAAATATAATTAGGTTATAGGAATTTTTATTTATTCTAAATTTTGGTTTTAATAAGAATTTAATAATTTAAAAATTTAATACAACAAAGGACATAAATTTAATTTGTGTGTGTGAGAATTTTTAAATCACAGCATAGTGATGTTGATGTAAGTATTTGGCACAGAAAGAAGTTTTAGTGAAGGAATTTTCAGATAGATAGTAATCAAACCAGGAGAATATGGTGTATAAGCCAAGAGAGAAGAGAGATTGGGAGGAGGCAGAGGTGATCAACAGTGTGAAATTAGAGGAAAAACAAACAAAGTTAAGTAAGATAAGGGTAAAATGAGGTAAATTTGTTTAAATAGTTATAAGAGCAGTTCCAGTAGAGCAGTTGGAGCAGGAGACACATTCCAGTGAGCATCATGTATCTTGTTCTCTCTCCTACGCCAAAGAATTGGACAGATAAATGCTATTATTATCAATTCCAGCTGGCATTATTGTTAGCGAATGCAACATATGTTGAAGGGCCGTCCTGCAACATGACAATGTGAGAGGAGTGGTGATGTTTTTATCTTAATAGGTGACTTTCACAGCTTGCCTTGAACATCAAATCTGTGAAACTAAAATTAATGTGAAATGCTTCTTAGTAAAGGGACTCTTTTTCACTTAGCTTTTCTACTTCTTTTCATTTCACATTGATTTTAGGAACTTTGTCCTAAAGACTTCTTAACTTGGTTACTACGGTGTTTAGACTCCATAGTAAGCTATCAAAACATATTTGATGTGTTTGGACTCTATTTTTTAAGTAATACTGTCGACTCTGTTTTATTTCCTCACTTCTGGATGGGGAGAACCGTTGGGGAATAATAAAGGTAGGAAAAGCAGGCTAAGCCCTAGACTGCCTAGACCGCTCTGCAGCCTAACAGGATACTGGCAGAGTGGCCTGTCTTCCCAGTCCTGCCTGACTTTCAGGCCCTGTTCATAAGATGGAATAGACAAGGCAAGAAAATATGAATGTGCAAACTACATGTATTGATTTCAGTCAAAGCCAAAGGCAGAAGCAATGGAGTGACTTTGTGTAGAAGCTTTCTTTAGCATACAGACTCAACTCTTTTATCTGCGTTGTATTATTCCTCTTTGGACAGTCATATTTTTCCTTAGATCATTGTTAAGGGTGAATCTAACTAGATTACATGTGACTTCTGCTTCTAATTACTGTATCATGCATTGTGCATATATGTGTGTGTGTGTATGTGTTTATTTATCACTATAATTCTATTACTATAAGGTAGAGTTCCTTTTGCTACAGTATCTGGGAATGAATATGAACGAAAAAACTTAACAAAGAACTTTGTCGGTTCAGATTCCTCTCCATTTTTTCCTGCTCTCATTTTTGTGGGTAAAAGAATGAATGAAGATCATTCCACAGTTTTGTTTTGTTTTTGTGAGGAAGATTGGCCCTGAGCTAACATCTGTTGCCAGTCTTTTTCTTTTTGCTTGAGGAAGATTGTTGCTGAGCTAACATCTGTGCCAATCTTTCTCTGTTTTATGTGGGAAGCTGTAACAGTGTGGCTTGACGAGCAGTGCTAGGTCTGCACTTGGGATCCGAAGTTGCGAACCCCGGGCCGCTAAAGCGGAGCGCACGAATTTAATCACTATGCCACTGGCCCAGCCCCCATGCCACAGTTTTAATTCCTTGTTTTATCTTTCTCTCCCTGGCCTCTAGCTGACCTGCATGACTTCCTCTGAGATTACTAACTTAAGTGCTTCTGTTTACACTAGATAACCTGATGCCTTTCCCCACTCGTGTACTATAGATTCCTCTGGTTAATATTTCCCACTTCGGGAAAGAATTTTGTTAAGTACGATGGTAATATTGGAGGGACATAACATAAAGACAACTTTATAGTTGCCACTAAAGAGATTCTTTAATGATGAGGAAAATCATTAAGAAAAAGATATTATTTGTGATAATTACAGCAAATGGAGTAGGGTATTGAAAACAAAAGTGAACAGCTAGATTAACAGCATTTAAAAAGTTCATGCTGCAAGGCTAGAGGGGAGAGAGGACTGAACAGGTGGAGCACAGGGGATTTTTAGGGCAGTGAAACTACTCTGTTTGATATTATAATGGTGGACACATGTCGTTATATATTTGTCAAAACCCAAAGATGTACAACACCAAGAGTGAACCCTAATGCAAACTAAGAACCTTGGGTGATAATACTGTGTTAACAAAGGTTCATTGATTGTAACGAATGTACCACTGCAGTGTACTATGTCAGTAGTGGAGGGGGGTTGTGTGTGTGGGGGGCAGGGGGTATGTGGATAATATCATTACTTTCTGCTCAATTTTGCTGTGAATCTAAAACTTCTCTACAAAATAAAGTCTGTTTAAAATCAAACAAACCAACAAACAAATAGTTTTATGCTCATTAACATCTTAGAATCATCCAGAGATAAGCTGAAATTTACTTTCTCTGACTCAAAATGAATCAGTTAACTATTTGGGAAATTTGTGGACCCAAGGGAAATACCTCTCTTGCTTCACTCACTAGTTATCTCATTTAGTGAGCATTAAAAATGCTATAAATTCAGCTATTTATATTATACTTCACTAACATTTGCTTCTCATTTACCTCTAGGTTTGAAGTTTGAGGAAATTCAAGAAAGATTTGGTGAGGAGTTCTTTAATATATGCTTTGATGAGAATGAGAGAGTCCTTCGAGCTGTAGGTGGCACATTGCAGGACTTTTTTAATGGCTTTGATGCTTTGTTGGAACACATTAGAACTTCTTTTGGAAAACAGGCCACTCTGGAGTCACCATCATTCCTATGCAAAGAGCTCCCTGAAAGTACTCTTATGCTGCACTACTTCCACCCTCACCACATTGTGGGGTTTGCAATGCTGGGGATGATTAAGGCTGCAGGAAAGAAGATCTATCGTCTAGATGTGGAAGTGGAACAGATTGCAAATGAGAAACTGTGCTCTGATGGTTCAAACCCAGGCAACTGTAGCTGTCTTACTTTCCTTATCAAAGAATGTGAAAATACTAATATCACGAAGAACCTTCCACAGGGAACCTCCCAAGTTCCTGCAGACCTCAGAATTAGCATCAACACCTTCTGCAGAGCCTTCCCTTTCCACTTGATGTTTGACCCCCACATGTCAGTCCTTCAGCTGGGGGAAGGCCTAAGGAAGCAGCTGCGGTGCGAAACTCACAAAGTGCTCAAGTTTGGGGACTGCTTCGAGATCGTTTCTCCAAAAGTTAATGCCACCTTTGAAAGGGTCCTGTTGAGACTGTCCACCCCGTTTGTGATTAGGACCAAGCCTGAGGCTTCTAGCACTGAAAATAAAGACAAGGTAGGTGGCCATGAACTTATGAACTTGAGACGGGTGATGGGAGCTGGAAGAGTGCATAATTATTTCAATAAATTACATACTGGCTGTACTTGTCATTATTTAGGCAAGAGAGCTTAAAGTGCCATTTAGAAAATTACTGGTCCCTGGATGTGTGTAAAAAGATTTGGCCCTATTCCCAGCCATTTTGCATAGTGTCTGCCTCTTCCATTAATTTATTTCAGCATATAAAAAAGAAGACATTTATTAATACTAGCCATAGTAATTACAAAAATGATAGGACTCACTAAAAATTCGATACTGTAAACCCATGAATATTTCCACTGATTGAAGACAAACTATGAGAGAAATGGTAAGACTGATTTCAACATTGTGGGATTTGCTTGTCTTATCATTAAATAAATATGGGTAAAAGTTAACTACACTTTGACTATGTTCTGTTCTAAATTTCATAATCTAGGAACATCTGGTTTACATTCTGTTTTTATCTTTATATGCAGAATAATGTATTTTCTAAAAGTTGGAAATTTAAGTGACTATCTCAAGACTTCTCCTCTAATTAAATTTTAGTATTGAAATAGAGATTCGTTCCTTTAGAACATGGTTACTCCTTGAGAGAATACAGTGAACACTCGGAATCTTTATTGTGAATTTCTTTGAATCCCTTTGGGGAAAATCTGGGCTATAAATTGTAAATAAATGATGGAAAGATAGAAATAAATCTTAAAATAGTTGAGTTTAAGCAAACATATTCCCACAGGTAAAAAAATGTTTTGAAAAAAGTCAACATTAAAATAAGTAATAAAATGTAAATAAAAATCAGTCATAACTGTTTCAAATTTGGTAATATACCTTCAGTGATTAATTTTTCAGAGAAAAATATTGTTAATTTCCAGAGTAGATATTTGAATGTACCTTCACTTGCTGGTAGAGCTTCCTTTCAATATTTTATATCCAGATAAGTAAAGTTCTTTTAGGCTATTCTTAAGTATTTTGTTCCCAAGCATTTTGCGCAAGCTGTTGGCTTTTAGAAATGAACACGTTGCTCTGGGCTAAAGGAGGGAAGAGTTGCCGAAACAATTAAAAGCTCAGTGAGTGAATAATCTGCACATATTCTGCAGTGCCTGCAATAATAAATTAAATAAATGAGGAAATAGCCTTCTGAAAGCAGAGCCAAAGACTTTTTTGAGATTTTTATACAGCATTAGCTTCATAATTGATTAATTTTTATAATTTTGAAATTCAATGGAAATATTTTAAACTAAATACTTGAGAAAGATGGAATGATGCACATTTGTTCAGTATGACTGAATCAGGTGATTTAGGAAAATCATTTAGTAGTGTTTTCATGGTATAAGTTAAGTGATTTGAAAACATTTAAGGATAAATGTGAAGATTCCAATTTGGTGCATTTGGATATTTTAGTCTGAATGAATTTTTGTTCCTATTTGATTACACATGATGTTTTAAATAATGTTTTTCACATGGGCATACTTTATTTATATATGTGCATATACTACATTCAATACTTATATTGAATTCAATTATACATTCAATAATTGCTACACATCTTGAAACTCTTTAGAATGGAAGAAAGTTGTTAAATGTGTATTTTTGTCCATATTTCTAGTTGCTTTAAAACTGGAATTATTCTATCTTTTTAATTTAGGGAATATTAAAGCTGTCAGTTCTGTTTTACAGAATACAATATTTGGCTAAGAGGGTTTGAAGGATTTTTGGTCTTTAGAATTGAAGTTAATATTTTTGAAGATGTGCCTGAAGTAGAATATATTATTACCAATGTTGGTTATTTTGTATATCTTGTAGATTTGAGGAAAATTAATTTAATTTAAGGTTCCTGCTTCAGATTTTCTCCCCCTATTTTTCATCTGGCTTGTATTTCTATTCAACTTGTATACCAGGGTAAGAAATAGACATAATGAAATGATGACTCAAATGTCAAGGCCCCCTGCCAATACCAATAATCAGGAACTGTGCTCATTGAGAAGATGCAATTATAATTTAAACATGTTAGTGACAGTTTAAAAATAAATCAATAGGCAGGATTTCTAGTTAGAATAAGGAGAGCAGTCCTCTCATCCTTATGTTTACATTTCTTCTAGAGTAGGACATTTAGGAGGCTGCAGTCGGCCCAAATTGAAACTATAGTCAATAAAGTTGTGGCATGGAGTAGTAACCAGATGAATCACGTTTCTGAATTATTATGTTGCCAAATTCCAAATTTTTAGTATCTTAAAACATGGAAAGAAAAAGAAAATCAGGATTCAAAATTATGATTCTGTTGATAAATTTGACCTCGTTATTCATTATTTTCCCCATAATAGCTGTTCTTGTTAATAAATAACTGCATGTCGTCTGAAGTTTCTAATTTTTTTTAGCGGGCTTTGATAAGAAACTGCTATTTTGAAATAATTTAGGATATTTGTTCCTTAGTCTAACGGTGAAAGCTTTCATGACAATTTAACTATGTTGGCTATGGACTTAATGATAACGAACCACCGACTCTGCAGTCAAAAGGGAAAAATACAACGAAAAACGAAAGCTAATCGTGCAACTGAATGACATCCTGTGCAGAATGAACTGTGATGCTTTTGCTAAACCGTGATCTTTGTGTGTCTAGTCAACAGTTAACTGTGTGACTAGAGGTAGAACACGCTTGTGAGCAATGTGGTGAGACACTAATGGAACAGAAAGCCATCATCCTAGATTCAGAGGATTTACATCTTGATTTGCAGTAATGAGTTATAAAGACATAAGGGTTGGTTCCCAGAAGCAAGAGTGTCGCTGAGAGGCATCTGATGGAGTAATTGGTGGCAGGCTTCAGTTCAATGGAGTTTTGAGGTCGGAAAGTACTCTTCCAGATGGCTTGGCCAAGCTTTGATTCCCATTATTTAGTTCCCTGTACGTCTTCTCTAAGTGATCATCCGTGCCTCACATAGTCTTCTCTATTTTCTTTTTTCCCTATATGCAATTCTTATGTTTTCATCTTTTCTTAAGCTCAATTTCCTGTCCAACATCTTCTTTCCTTATCAGAGGTCAAGCATTAAATATGAATGAATTAGTTCATTATTAAAAAAAACTGGATTCGGCATCAGGAATTAAGACTGAATTGGGAGTCCATACTGATTTGTGCTGTGTATCTTTCAGGTCATTCAAATCTAATATTGTGCTGAGAATTTGGAAGTTTATTACATAGATCTTTTGAGGCATTTTGGTGAGTTCGAGAAGAAATTTATTGCAGTCCAATATGCAGTGTAGGGTTAACATTTAGTCGTATAAACCTAACTCATTGACATGGATTCTAAAGCTTCTTTGTATGGAGGGGCCCATGTTTGTAGATAGGGCAGTTAGCAAGTAGAGTAATGGCACATAGCTTCCTTTTCTGGATTGTAAGGTCATGATGTGGGGGCGGGGGGGGGGGGGGGGGAGTGGCAACAGACTGGGTGAGAGGTGTCTCTGACAATCACAATCTTAGTGAATCTCCATAATTTCTAAGCCTCAGATTGATTCATTTGGAAATTAAGGAGCCTAGACTAATAATTAGTATTTTTACTCTTTACAAGTCGTCCTTAACGCATATACATTTGTACGAGGTCAGCTGATCGTGAAGCTTTCTATCATCACTATGATTCACTGAATTCAGATGTGTTTTTAAAAAGAGGCAGAGGGGAATCTGACATTTCAACCAGAAAGAGCTCCTTCTATTATCTAAGACTAAGTTAAAATAATTTTCTGACAGCTTAGGCTGCCTACCTCAGAAAGTTATTTGTGAAGATTAAATGACATAATCCATGTAAAATTCTTATTATATCTTCGACCCCAGGGTTAAGTGTTGAATAAATGTTCATTATTATTACTTCTACCACTATTATTAGTGTTGTTCTTTTGCACTGGAACATTCTTCCTTATCCATTCTCCTCCTCACTTCTTGCCTTAAAGAAGAAAGTACTGGAATGCAGAAGGTTTAATAATTTTAGAGAAATATCAAGCCCACCTAACATCTTCACAAAATACTGTTTGGGCCCTGTTTCTTATCTTCTTAATAAAGGCTAGAAGACATCTTGTCACAAATTCTATAGGAGCTCTGTTTGGATCTGCTTTTTATTTATAGACTATTGTTGTTTTAAAATCTGCAGTCTCCTTTTCAGATTGACTAAAGTTTGGAACCAAGTTTTTATTACCTGTGTCTAGTAATATCTTTATGTTCACTTGTTACAGCACTTTGCTGTGCCAGTGGCTTCTAAAATAAAATGGACTGGTTAGTTTAGGCACAGCCTGAAACAGCAATGGATTTTGAGAAACAATAAATGAGTTCTTTTGACATTTTTGTCTTAGTAGCAATGCTTCCAAGAAGTTTAATAACATTGCGGAAGGAGTCCAGCATTTGAAATACATCATGCCTAAGACAGAGCAATATCGTTGTTATTCATCTTCACTTTTGTTCTCAGGGTTGGAACTGAGGAAAAGCATAACAGCAACACATTTCTTTTTCAATCCCCAGAAACAGCCGCACATTTGTCTTATTAATTAGAAGCTACAAAACAAAAGCTGGGAAACGATTTTCAAAGAATAAAGGAAGAATAAACCTCTGATTTTCTGTGGTCAAATCAGTTTCCAAAATGCTCCTTTATCTTTTTAGACACATGCCCATCTTTTTGTGACATCAGGATTGAAAAATTTAAAATATGTTTATTAATCTCACCATACCATAATGACACTGCTGAAAGAAAAGTTTCATCTGGCTGTCAAGAATACATCTTTTGATTCAACTTAAATTGAATTAATTTGGGAAAATGTGAGCTTTCCTTCTCTTTTCAGGTAATAATAGTCTATTAGAGAATTTCAAATGTTGAATAATAATTTTAGTGATGGACAAAATGACATTAGGGCTTTCTCTATAAATTAGCATTATAGAACATGCACTTAACTTCATTCGGGATTATCTGGAGTTTTCTTTACTCTTTAATTACGAATGAGATCTTTAATTTTAATTTTTGCGTTGGTCATTTTTCTCTAGGCCTGCTCCCTGACCATAAACTGCTGCGTTTTTCTTTTCTTTTCTTTTCTTTCTTTTTTTTTTTTTTTTTGGTGAGGAAGATTGGCCCTGAGCTAACATCTGTTGTCAATCTTCCTCTTTTTTTTTCCGCCCCAAAGCCCCAGTACATTGTTGTGTATCCTAGTTGTAAGTCATTTTAGTTCTTCGATGTGGGATGCTGTCACAGCATGGCTTGATGAGCGATGCGTAGGTCTGTGCCCAGGATCTGAACTGGTGATCTCCAGGCTGCCAAAGTGGAGTGTGCAAACTTAACCTCTCGCCCATGGGGCTGGCCCCTAAACTGCCTCTTAAAGTAAGTTAAACAAATTGAGATTCTGATACAGATATTACTGAGGTTCATCCTGGCACGCTTTCTCTCAATTTCTTTTAATGCCTATAATGTTAAAATTACTGTATATTGGGTGCTATATTACTGTATAGTTACTTTGTATAGTCAGAGGACTCAGTAGGTGGTTACGTGGTGAACGATACAGTCAACCCTCCATATTCATGGGTTCTGCAAGCGTGGATTCAACCAACCACATTGATGGAAAGGCTTATGATGGTTGCCTCTGTACTGAACAAGTAAGATTTCTTTCCTGTCAGTAATCCCTAAACAATACAGCATAATAACTATTTACATAGCATTTATGTTTACAAGTAACCTAGAGACGATTTAAAGCATACAGGAGATGTGCATAGTAGGTTATATGCAAATACTAGGCCATTTTATATAAGGGGTTTGATCATCCGTGGATTTTGGTGTTTGCTCTGGTCGTGGAACCAATCCCCTGTGGGTACTGAGGGACAACTGTATATTCCTGATTGTGATCCTCATGCTTAAAGTGCACATTTTGCCATGTTTTTGTTTTTGTTCGCAGGAAAAATTGCAGCCCCTGAACTTAGAAAGGAGGTGCCTCCTACTGGAGGTCAGACATTATAGTTCTAGTGTTGTTGGGTGTAAATGGGGGAGTGAATTAGACTTTTTAGTTAAACATTGTTCGCAGTCTTTCTTTGCTTTCTCCTTTTGTTTTTAACTTAGAGTCATAGCTTTTGGACTCAGTAAATTAAAAGCTGAAGAGCTGTTTTGAACTCGTTGTTTACCTCCCAGTTTTTAATGGTGCTCTTTATTCACATTAACACTTTTTGTAAGTGTATAGTGCAATGATTTTTAGTAAATCTATATAATTGTGCAACTATCACAATAATACAGTTTTAGAAAACCTATCACCCCCAAAATTTCCTGTGCCCATTTGCAGTTAATACCCGCTCTACTCTCAACCCCAGGCAACAACTGGCCTTCTTTTATCTCTATAGAATTGTCTTTCCTAGACATTTCTTATAAATGTAATCATACAAATATGTAGTCTTTTTTTGTCCGGCATAATGTTTTTGGGGTTTATCCATGTTGTAGCACGTATGAGCAATGTGTTCATTTTTAGTACTGAATAGTATTCCATTGCATAGATATACAACAGTCTGTACACCCACTCACCAGTTGACGGAAACTGGATTGTTTTCAGATTTTGGCTATTATGAGTAATGTTGCAATGAATATTTGCATGCAAGAGTTTGTGTTGGCTACATTTCCATTTCTCTTGGGCAAATTCCTAGGAGAGGAAATGCTGTGTGATATGGTAAGTATGTGTTTAACTTTTTAAAGAAAGTGCCACACTGTTTAACAAAGAGGCTACGCCATTTCATGTTTGACCAGCAATGTACGAGAGTTCGAGTTTCTTCAGATCCTCACCAACACTTGGTATTGTTGCTCTTTTTGATCATAACCATTGTAGTGGGTGCAGAGTGGTACCTTGGGTTTTAATGTACATTTCCCCAATGGCTAATGATAAACATCCTTTTTTGTGCTTATTAGCCATTGATATAATTTCTTTGGTTAAATGACTAGTCAAATGTTTTGCCCATATTTATTGTGATTTTTGTCTTCCTCTTATTGAATTGTATTGTTTAAAAATATAAACATTCTGGATATTATATTGACTTCAAAAGGTACTGTCTTTTGAAGCACAAAAGCTTTAATTTTGATAGCACCATTTTTTCTCTTATGGATCATGCTTTTAGTATGACATCTAACAAATTTTTGTATACTGCAAGACCACAGAGATTTTCTTTTTCTTCTACATGTTTTATAGTTTTAGCTTTTACATTTAGATTTGTGATCTATTTCGAATTGATCACTGTATCAAAATTTGTTTTGCAATTAGGTATTTTAAGTCTTCCAAGTTTGTTCTTTTTCAAAATTGGTTTTTTTTTGTATTTCCACAGAAATTTTAGGATCTGCTTATCAATTTCTAAAAAAGCTTCTGGAATTTTGATAGGGATTGCACTGACTCTGTAGATCAATTTAGAAAGAATAGCCATGTTAACGATATTGAATCTTCCATTCCATGAAGGTATTGCTCTCAATTCATGTAGAGCTTCTTTAATTTTTGTCAAGAAATGTTTTATAGTTTTCAATGTACAAGTCTTGCACTTTTTGTTAAGTTTTTTATTTTTTTGTTGTCATGAATGGAATGTTTTTAAATTTTATTTTTGTTAATATGCAGAAATACAAATTATTTTTGTATCTTGACCTTGAGTATTATGACCTTGCTAAACTAAGATTAAGACTAGTCCAATATTATAGAATAGAAGAAAATTCTATTTTGAGGGAGAATAGATTCTTTAGGATTTTTTACATATAGGGTCATGTAGTCTGAATTGAGATAGTTTTTCTTCCTTTTCAGTCTATCTTTCCTTCTTTCTCTCACTCTTTCTTTTTTTTTTCTTAGCTTATTGGACTGGATAGAACCTTAAGTACAATGTTGAGTAAAAGTGGAGATAGTGGGCACCTTTGCCCTTTTCTGAACTTAGAAAAAGCATTAGTCTTTTATCATAGGTATGATGTTAGCTGTAGGTTGATTGTGTGTGCTCTTAATCAGATTGAGAAAGTTCTTTTCTATTCCTGGTTTGTTGAGACTTTTTATGATGAGTATCTGTTGGATTATATCAAGTCCATTTTCTGCATCTATTATTGAGCTAAACTTAAAATCTTGGGATAACTCCTACTTGGTCATATATATGAACATTTTTACATGTTGCTGAATTTGGTTTGCTTATATTTTATTAAGGATTTTTGCAACTATCTTCATGAGAGATACAGTTCTGTAGAATTTTTGTTTCTTTTTAAATTTTTTTCTTGGATGTCTTTGGCCTCAGAGAATGAGTTGGTAAATGTCTATTCTTACTCTTTTCCTGAAACACTTTCGGTAGGATTGATACCATTTCTTCTTTTAATATTTGATAAATAGTTACTATTTGCATGCCATATCTTTTTCTCTTCTTTTCCTTTCAAACTATGTTTGTCTATGAATCTAAAGAATGTCTCTTATAAACAGTTGTAGTTGGCTTTCACTTTCTTACACAGTCTGATAATTTCTGCCTATTGATTGAATTGTAGTATATTCACATTTAATGTAATTATTGACTTGTTTGAATTTATGTCTACCATTTTGCTATTTATTTTCTCTACATCTCTTGTCTTTGTGCTCATATTTTCTTTCTTTGGTAATTCTTTTGTATTAAACAAATATTTTTAGTATGCCACTTTAATTATTTAATGATTTTACAAATATATTTTGAGTTATTTTTATTAGTGATTGCTTTAGAGATTATAATGTATAACTTAATTTATCACCATCTCCTTCAAATTAATACTGACCTAATGTTGGTGGACTATAACAGTTTTGTTCTTATATAGCTCCATTCCCCACCCCCTTTTTGTGGTATTATTTACATGTTATAAACATAGTTATATATAATAACTGTTGTGATTATTATGTGTAATTTAATTGTTTATATAACAATTGTAATTATATATATATTTTTTAAAAGGAATTAGGAAAATAAAGGAAAAATATATTTGAGTGTATTCATATACTTTTTTATTTTTATCCACATATTTTCCATTACCAGTGCTCTTTATTCCTTCCATGTTTCACATATTTTCTTTCAACTTGAATGAGTTTCTTTAGATACTTTGTACAGTATGTGTATTAGCAACAAGTTCTGTCACTCTTTGTTCATCTAGAAATGTCTTTATTTCACCTTCATTTTTGAAAGTTTTTTGGATACAGAATTCTTGGTTGGCAGTATTTTTTTTTTTTTTCCAGCAGTTCAATATGCAGTTTGCTACCTTTTGGCCTCCATTGTTTCCAGTGAGAACTTAGTCGTTAATTATATTCTTGTTCCTTTCTATTTCTGTGAAGGACACAGAACATGGTGATGTAATAGAGAGTGACTGGTCTTAGGGGTTAAAGAGATTGGGCAAAGAAGACCTCACTTAGAACGTGGCGTGTAATCTTTTTAAATGGAATATATAAGGCTCATGCATTTGTCTCCTATCTTGATACTGATAGCATTCTAAAGTGGTTACTTCATTGCACCATTTGACATATTTTGTATCCTTGCTAAAGAGTCCTTCCTGAGGCTTCCTTTTTTTTTTTTTTTTTTAATAGAGCTGTATTTTATTTTTTGGCTACTGCAGAATTTTACTCATATATTTTTTCAATCTGTTATTGGATTCTTTTTATTCCGAAATAATTTGTACTTTGTACGAAATTTGGAAAATGTAGGCCATTAAGAAAAAAACCTCTTTTTTTAAAATTATTAATACCCTGAAATATCCACTGATAACATTTTGGTGTACCCATTTTTACTTTTTCCTGTAAATCCTGTTAGTTATATAGCTGTAGACAATTGGATTTAAAAAAAACTCTGTTTTTCTGATGAAAACATAATTGGTGCCAATTTAGTCTTTGTCTTTAGTATCGCAGTTAGCTATTTTTTTTTGTGTCATATTTTCTCTGACAACTCAATAGCAGTCTAGCATATTTTGGTACATATACTACCCCCATTCTTGGTATTTCCCATGGAATCATCTTGTATAATCTTCAATTTACCCTCCTATAAAAAATTTTTATGGAGAAACTCTGTTCAGAAATTTCTGTTCTGTAGAAATGTCTAAGTCTAGGCTTTATCAGTCAACACTGTTTACATATTTCAGTATCTCCTTGTCTTACATTCAACTTTTTGCTTTCCATTCATAGCTTGGGTTGAATTGACAGATGTATCTCTGAGAATATTCTTTCTCTGTGCCTATATGGTAACCCAGCAGCTGTAGTTGAACCTCAAGGCCAGTATATATCTTTAGACTTGCTTTTTTTCTCTGAGCAGCGACTGAACTCTATGGGCCAATCCAACACTCCAAGAACATTAGAAAAATATTATTGACATGTCAGTGTTGTTATGACAACACCACATGATGCATCACCTAAGAGAACACACAGCAGTTATCTTAGCAACCTTCACCTGTTTTCATCAAAGAACTCCAGAGCCTGATTGTTAACTCTATTGTCAATGTGTTAGGAAGATAGTGTAGGTGGTCATGGTACATGAAATATATTCAAGACAGAAAAGGATATCAGAGGCATGGAAACATAATACACTAGATTTTCTTTTTTCTTTTTTGTCATATTATTATTATTATTATCTTTTTTTTTTTTGAGGAAGATTAGCCCTAAGCTAACATCTACTGCCAATCCTCCTCTTTTTTTGCTGAGGAAGACTAGCCTGAGTTAACATCCGTGCCCATCTTCCTCTACTTTACATGTGGGACACCTCCCACAGCATGGCTTGACAAGCGGTGCGTAGGTGCACACCTGGGATCTGAACCCATGAACCCCGGCCGCTGAAGGGGAATGTGCAAACTTAACCGCTGCGCCACCAGGTCACCCCCTCATATTATGTTTTGACTCTTCAGGGATTCTGAGATTTGGTGTAATTGGGCTCCAGAACTCATATCGCAACTTAATTTTTTATTGTTGTGGCAACTTTTAAATCATGACTTAAGCTATGTCATCTTTTTTTTTTAAAGTGCATTTTATGGTAGTATCTAATTATTATGATTCTGATCAAAACAATTAGCTCTATATGTGTCTTGGTTAGGCATCTTCCTTGAATAAGCCTAGAAGTGGTGTGGAGAGGCATTACTGTGTGTGATTAAGAATAGTCTCTGGAGCAGAGCTTCCCAAGTTCAAATTCTATCTCTGTCATTTACTAGCTGGATGATCTTGAGCAATTTGACTTTTACAAATGTGTTTTTCTTGCCAACCTCAGGGCCAGTGGGCCTCTCTTGTCCTCTCCCACTTTCCTTGCAAACTGTCACATTCTTCTGACCTCCACAAACATGTTTACTACTTGTTTCAGTTCTACCACCAAACTTATTTAAAATTCCCTTGGTTGTTTTCCTTATCTTTAATTCTTAGTTTTGATTAAGCCCTACTCCCTTTGTTAAATTTTAGTATCATTCATTCTTACTGTGGTTTAATTTTTAAAAAACATCTATCTATTTTCATGCAAGGCATTTGAAATAGTGCCTGGAATATTGAAAGATATTAAGTGCTGTGCATGAAAAAATTCAGAAGAAAGAAGTAGAAACTACCTTCAAATATTTGAACAGTTATCAAATAGAAGAGGGATACTATTTATTCTATTTTGTTCCAGAAGGCAAAACCAGGATTGAAAAGTAGATTTATAAGGAAGTAGATTTAGGGTAGGATTAAGAGGAACTTTTCAACAATTGGAGATATTAAAAATAGAGTGAGTTGCCTTGTGAGATAGAAAGCTGCAAAACACTGGAGAGTTCAAAAAGATATTGAATGATAACCTTTTAGAGATATTTTATTGAAGATTCATAAAGGGAACCCCAAAATCTTCAAAGGTAAATAATATAATCACCTTATTATTGCACAATGCTATTTTCAGGGAATAAGAGTAGTACCCATATTATGGACTTTCTGTGCACTATGAGGAAAGACTTCTGTACCGTTTTATTTTCATAGTAGATATGGTTTAATCTGAAAAACTAATGAATCTGTGAAATATACAGATTTGTAAAAGCTATAATTCTATTTAGAAATCTCTGTTCTTCCAAACCTTAGTACATGGTGCCATCCAAAATTCAATTCAACAAACTATCTTTGAAATGCCGCCTACATTGGGTTCCAAGTTTAGCAGCCAATTTTCACTCCTCAAAATGCAATGAAAACTTGATTTCTGTGACCTATTATGAACAGTTAGATGTAGTAAAGGCTGTCTTTAAAACATTTTCAACATACAGGAGTGCTTGATAAGAAAGCTATTTATTTATGCTTTTCAACATCTATGAAATTGGACCTTCAGGAAATCCTGAAATAGGAAACAAGTCATTAGGATATCAGTCTTTAATCAGTTTTGTTCAGGCCTGTTCAGTTACTAGAAAATATAAAGTCAGTTTTCATATTTCTAGTGTATTGGTGGTTCACTTCTTGTTAGATATATCTGTTTCTATGGTACTTGGAAAAACATGATGCAGAACCCTGGGTCGTGTTTAAGAGTATTTCCTTATTGTGTGAGAGAATGAGTAGAGTTTGCATATTTTGTTTTTCTGAAAAGAATCAAAATATTTATGTTCAAATCACATGATGGTCTTGGTTTGTTTTCACTTTTTCCTTAACTTAATACAGGGTGTGTGTTTTTCATGGAAATTCAGTGGAATAAAAATCTAATCTTATTCCAGAAGACAAGCAGAGGAAGAAAACTGATCCCCAAACTCTTGAAGGAGAGGTCAAGAACTATATTTCTTGACAGGACAGACTTATCTATGATGTTGTTGATGGTGAATATTAGGAATGCTTATGATAACATGTACAACTCTTTAAAAGTATTGAGATTTCAATTTTATATGTCTCAAAATTACTGGTCATGAATGACCCTTTATTGACCATTCAGTACCAGCTTCCGAATCCTTCCTCCCACTTTAGAAAAAGTGTGAGGGAATCTCACTATCTCCAGCTACATATATGGAGAACTTACACTATGACCTATAGTTCCATGAATTTCCATATTTTCTAATTTAGATGTTATTAGAAATGTGATAAATGTGGCTCTAATACTAGAATTTCAGTAAATAAGAGTTAGAAAGAAATTCTTATAAATATTTTACCTTAAAAGTGTTCTGTGCTACTCTGATGCATTTCCTAGGTAGGTTATAAATTCTTCTAATCTTAAGATCTTTATGAGACTAATTATGACAACTGTTTTCAGTGGTTTAATTACCACTCAACTCTGTTCTGTGGTTTTAGAGACTTCTTCCATATATGAGTTTATTTTTCTGTGAAATAGTATGTTATTTTATGCATAATATTTACATTCTGTATAAACTCAAAAGGAAATAAAATTTTGTGAATTTAGAGTCCTTAGTTATCCCCCCCAGTTTACAGAAAGAAATAATATTTAATAAATTATTTACAGATTCTGTTTTCTGTTTCTTTATAATTCTTTTGATTTGACGGGACTGTGTATTTCATAGAATTTACATTTCAGCCTGTCAATTTTTCGATTTGTAAGTAGATACTTTTTAAAATTTTATTGTATTGTGGTAAGAACACAACTTAAGATCTACCCTCTAACAAACTTTTAAGTGCACAATACAATATTGTTAATAATAAGGCAGTGACTTGCACAGCAGATCTCTAGAACTTATCCATCTTGCATTACTGAAACGTTATTCCCATAGATAGGACTTTTTAAACTTGAATCTGTGCTACTAAATTACAGAAGGGAAAGAATAATTTTGTGGAAAAAAGGATCCCAATTTTCTATTTCTGATAGGGATCATTGGATACTATAAAAATGTGTTTGGTTTTCTTAAAGAATATTATCTTGGAAACTTTACATATAGTTTGGTCTCTTTAGCTTTCCGCAGACATTTCTTTGAAGAGAACCACTGTTCTACAGTGTGACCTTCTGAGGGCTGCCAACATTCAATTTATAAGGCTGCTTCTCACCACTATCATATGACAATTTAAAGTAATCTAATTTAAAAAATATGCTTGAGAGTCTTCTTAAAGTCTAAATATAGAGTATGTGTACATCTGCTTTGTTTCCCTTAACCACTAATTTGATAATTCCAAGGGGAAGAAATGATTAAGTGGATCTGGTATGAAATGTTCTTTATAATCTGAACAAGGGGCTGATCTCATGTTTCCTGGAGGAAAAAATTTCTTATAAATTTTTAAATGCTTTTGTTATGTGTATAAAAATTGACTTGAGTACGTATTACTTTCCTGTATTTACCCTTAATAATTCTTGACTCCTTATACTTAAATTATATTTACTTTTACCTATTATAGGTGTGAGGATTTCCCGGATTAACTTTTGATTATATGTATTCCCTTCATTCCTTACCTTAATCAGTAATTACTGTCACCAAAATCTGTGGTAAGTTTCAAACTTTTAAATTTATTTTATTTGAGATACTCCTTTTCCTAAATTTATCTGTCTTCTTTATCATTGTTTGTATTCAATTTTGGGGATGGTTTTCTTGATTTGGCATAACTGGATTGACTAAGACACTATTTTTAGCACATTGGAAGTTTCAGGATATTTTTCAAAAGCACCGTTTATGATGGAGAAGTCTCCTACTGTTGATAGCATGATTCTAAATGTTGCTTATGAGACCAACCATTGACTTATTTATAAACTATTATGTATTATAGTATACAAGTTATTTTTTTATTTTTAGTAGAAAAAGTCAAAAATCATTTTATTCATCCTGTCAGAAATCAGAGTAGAAAATTATGATCATCTGATGATTTCTTCCATTTATTTTTCCATTAGAATTTATCAAAACATTAAAAAGTCCATTTTTAAAAAAAAATTATTTATTTATTTATTTTTAAAAGGTCTATTTTTATTTAACTTAAATTGAGGTCTAGAATCTCTGACACCATTTACCCTTTCTGACCTAAGGATAATTTAAAACAGGTTTCATACCTCTTGATAAAAATCGACTAGCACTGGGAGAAGAGACTGTGCTCTAAAATTCTCCCAGTGATGGTACAGATAGACAGGAAACATGTTTCATATGGCAGTTATTGTGAAGGATTAATAAAGTTAATTGAAGTTTAAAATGAACATGAATTTCTTTAAAATTATTGACTTCCAGATTCTGGTCAAAAATCTTAGTATACTAAAAAAAAAGATGATCTTGGGGACTGAACCTTTGAAAACTTTCTCAGGATTTTAATGTACTTTGGGAAAATAGCTTGTAAATTAGCCTGAAAGGTTACATAAAAGTTTTTTTGCTGCTCTTTCAAAGATGATGATTATGATGACAACAATGATGTGTACTTATTGAGTGCTTAGTACCAGCACTAGACATTTTATATATATGCTCCCATTTATTTCCCATAATAACTCTGTGAGGTAGGTACTGTTACTAAGGACTACTTTATAGATAAGGAAACTGAAGTACAAAGATGTTAAGAAAACTTTTCCAAGGTTATATTGCTAGTCCGTGCCAAAGGCAATATTTGAACCCAAAGGCAATATTTGAACCCCAAGATCATATATAGCCTGAAATAAATTTCCTTAGCATATTCTGTTGAAGGGATATAAAACAGCATGTAATTTTTGAGCATTTATTGTAAAAGGGACTGTTATAGGCACCATATAGGCTTTTATTCTTACAGAGTCTAAGATCACTTTGGGAAATAAGATATAATTATCTGTAAAGGTCGTAATTAATACAGAGGTATAATGATGTTCTCCATCGACTTAATGTCCGTCTGAAATTATAATGGTCTTTCTTTGAGAGGAGCTAAATTTCTTTTTAAATACCACATTTAGATAATTCTTTCAATTGTCCTATGAGCACAAAAGTAAATGATGACAAGCTATGATATTGACAACTGTATCTTTTTTTTTATGGTATGGGGAAAGCTATATGTGCTACTTCTGGAAAGTTGAAATAATTTCTTTCTTTCTCATCTGTTATAAAATCATATAGGAAGTTCTAGTACTATCTTGATTGCTTTATATAATATCTTCGAAGTCTTCAGTCTATTATTCTCCTCCCTGTTTTATTCAGTGGAGTTTTGATGTATTGTTACCATACCCATTTCATTTATAAATATTTGCTAAAATCAACATTCTAAAGAATGTTGCTTTCAATGCATCTTTTTATCGTATGTTTCTTTACAAGTTTCCACAATATTGCATTTAACTTGTCCATAATGTCCTATTGACAACAGCTTGTTTAGGCGGATGTGGCTCTGGGCCTTCAAAAGAAGTCTTGGGAATTCATCTGGGCCAGTCACATGCACGACCTAGCATCAATGTCTTGTCCTTTCCGTTCATTTTTAAGTCAGACATGTTGAGTTTTGTTTATTATTCTACTCCCGACGTCTAACCATTGTCTGGCATACAGCAGACACTTGGGAAATGTTTGCTGAGGGAGTGATTGAATGATTTTGTTATTCATTCTGTTTTGTTCTTAAGGCCAAAGTGTGAGAATACACATGACAGCATTTTGTAAAATACTGTTCAGTTGTGAGAAATTATTAAATAAAATTAATTAATTCATTCATTAGTGGTCATACTTAAACTTTCACTGTTAACGTAAAATAATTTGATTTCTTAAACAATATTTCTCTAATTTACTTGTCATTGTACTTTGCCAGGTATAAAATGAAAAGACAAAAAAAAGGATTACAAATAAAATCCTAATGAAGTAATTTTCTGATAACAGGTCCCCATTTATGATTATTAGTCCAATTTCAATCATTGCCTATAACATAAGTAATTCAATCTTATTATAATTCCCTTTATTTTCTAGCATGTTTCTACAGTGGGTTTTCCAAATTTTGACCTCAAGTCTCTAGTCATCTTTATTTCCCTTCTTTCTTTGCCATTGCTGCCTACATATATTCAGTCATGTTTCAATTCAAGACCATTTATTGAACACTTATTTCATTACAAGCATATTGGGAGTAAACATATGAATATGACACATTTCCAGCCCTCAAGGAATCTCTTATTGCTCATACTCATATTGTGCATGTTTTTGTTTCTGTGTCTGTCTTTTTCATTATTGTGAACTTCTTAAGAACATGAACTGTATCTTATCCACCTGTATTTCTTTAGCACCCCATACAGTGCCTGACACAAAGTAGGCATTCAATTGTTGATTAAATGAATAAACTCACAAAGATCTTATCCTTCATTATGAAAGCATATATAAAACTATTTCATGCATAAACCTCAATTAAAATTCTTCTTTCACCTTAATATTTTAAAATAAGAGGGGAGGTATTTGTTATCATCATTTTATAGTTGAAGAAACAGAGGGGCAAATGATAGAAACGATTTACCAGATGCTATGTTACTAGCACCCTTTCTGCTGATACCTGTTCTAGAATCATTTTCATGAGGAAAGCAACCTATGCAAAAACCTAATTGTAGGAGTGTTAAGAGTTCAGCCATTTTCCAACTTTTATAGGATAAATACTTTTTTGGGGTTGAGTTGGTGTGCACCTGATGTTTGTATTTGGAAAAAGAAATAAACGTCTTCCTTAGTAAACTCGGTAACTTCACTAATTCTTGAGACTCTTCTTTGTCCTCATCACTGTGTTGTGCTACACGTTAAGGACACGGTGATGAGTAAGCCGTCTGTTATTAATCAGCTTCCATCCTGGCGAAGGACAAGACCAGATTCCTTGTGGCAAACACGCAATAGATTGTGGTAACTGCTAACATGGAAAAGGTTTGTTTGGTTTTTGCTTGTTTGATTAGTTACTGTTTATCAAGTACTTACTATGAGAAAAGCCTTGCACTAAACACTTTAAATACACAGTCTCACTTAATTGTTTTGACAGCCTTATAAGGCCAAATCACAAAGCAATTCCCATTCTATGGATTAGAAAATTGAGATATAAATATTGTGTTGTGAGGCCATCAAAGAGTAAATAATTGGTTCTATGTAGAGGAATTATAGAAGGCAGTTGGGACTAGGAGAATGACATGATCATATTGGTCAGGGAAGAGACTTAAAGGATTTATGTAAAGGATATTCTTAATAAGAGAGTGGTAGTTTTTCACCAGAATTGTTTTAGTCCTTTAATCATCTTTGAAGCCTTTTTTGGATTACATTTTGTCTGGAGGATCACATTTCTGGCATAGATCCCTGGGAATATGAGGAAAGAACATCTTAGAATGTTCCAGTTGGCTGGAAGTATGGAAACATCTGAGGGATTTTTCTGGTTAGGTCCACTAGGAGCAGAAATCATGCTACAAGTTCTGATCTTGGAGCGTTTCAGGATATGGGAAATTGAATTCAGTGAACATGGAAATAATGATGAGAAATCCATAAACAAGATTTAAAAATAGGTGACTTCCATGCCCCGTTCCTGGCTTTTCCCATGGTGTCACGTAATTATATTATATTGCACATGGACTGAATAAGGCAGAGTACATAATAGTTGACCTTATAATCTGACACTTCACTGGCTTTAGACATATTATATCTATTGAATTGATTATAAAAAGTGAAAAGAAAAATCAAAACTAGGCTCATCATAGGATTCTGAATATGATAAAAAACAGAGAAAGCAGAGGCTCCATTGCTTTTCATTGCTAGAATGTCATTACTTTAGTACTTAAGGAAGCATTGAAGTATCATTATGTGAGAGTAATTGCAATAAAGACACTCTAAATAAGGGGAACTCCTGAAATGGATGTTCTTAAAAGAAATACAGTTTTGTTATAGTCAACTTTATTCAGTGTTGTGAAAGAAACCAGCAACTTAATGTCCTGTTACTCACTTGAACTTCTAACAAAGTGTTAATAAGAAGTAGCTTACAAGGACTTGCTTTAATGGCTATGTAAGAGTCATATGTAATTATATGACCCAAAATGGCAAACATTTGGAAATATTTAAATTATTAAACATGGTTCAGTTTCTTTTAATAGATTAAAATTGCCCTGAAATTGTAATCTTATTTACACTTTTAATGAGGTTTAATAAAATTTACACTTCACACATATTGATGTATTATAAATTTTGATTTGTTGGAATGTGATTTATTAACTTTTTTATTTATTTCCAGTGATAGAAATAAAGTAATTCGTTTGCATTTCTGCATGCTAATTAATTCAGTTCCAGCCTAATTCTGGGTCAATCTGTCTGTCTTGAGTGTCTTCTCTAGTCCCAGTAACTATGAACAGGCTGACCTGTTCTCAAATTATCTGTTGAAAGATCATGAAGCAGCTGTTTGTAACTCTAAATCATTTCCTTTTGAGACTAGGAATTTTTAGTTTCTTAAGCTCCTGCTCATGTGATGTGTTTTTCAGAGATGGCATCATCCAGCTTGCCCCACAATGGGCAGGCTCTCATTTTTTTTTTTCTCAATATTGGCACCTAGGCTAACAACTGTTGCCAATCTTTTTTTTTTTTTTTTCTGCTTTTTCTCCCCAAATCCCCCCAGTACATGGTTGTGTATTTTAGTTGTGAGTCCTTCTGGTTGTGCTGTGTGAGTCACCACCTCAGCATGGCCTGATGAGTGGTGCCATGTCTGCGCCCAGGATCCAAACCAGTGAAACCCTGGGCTGCCGAACCAGAGTCCGCAAACTTAACCACTTGGCCACGGAGCCGGCCCCAGGCTCTCATTTTGTCACTACTTCCTGAACTGAATTCCATAATCTAGATGTGGTCCGGCCAGGAAGGATTGGGAGTGCTTGATGTGGAAACCAGGTTTCCATTAACACAACTGGTGCTTTTTTTTTCAGGAAAGGTATTATGCTTTGGGCTCATGTTGAATTGGTTGTCAATTACCATGCCAGGATCGTTTTTGAAGTAAACTGTTTTAAATCAGTTCTTCTGTTTGCCTTTGAATTTTGTCTTTGTGTAAATTATTTATCACTGTTAAATCTCATCTTCTTAGTTTTAGCTTCTTGCTCTAGTTACTGAAATATTTTTGAAGACTGATTCTGTCATCAGTATTTTAGATATTCCTTCTGGAAGACTGCATTTTAGCGTGTCTTCAAGAATGGAAGGGAAAGATAGGAAAATACAATAGGGACATTCTATCAAAAAACACATTATATGATGCTATTGTAAATGTTTTAACAATAATGGTTAGTATTTTTATACTATATACTCCCATATTCACTATGGTAAAGATCTTTACTCATATTTCTATATCTTCTCAGACTTAATTACTAACAATAATGCATTATAATTGCAATACACCTGTTCAAAGCATATACAACGTCATTACTAAATGTTTTTTTTTCTACTTTCTACTTTTTCCCTATTACAATTATTTATAAATATTTTAAAGTGAATTTAGTAAATGCATTTATGTGATTGTTAGCATGATTGACAATTTAGAGCTCTTTTCTATAATTATATTAGTGATGGATTTCATAGTGTTTTTAGTTCTCTTCAGAAAACACCCACAAAATTGTCAGTACTGAACAATAAATCAACTTTTTTACTCTATATTATCTGGTTACATACTATTTGATTATTATTATTTTTAAATCTCCTGGAATTTAGTCCCCAGGGCTTTGATGTCTGTTTCTGTGGTTTCTGGAGTTTCAGAAAAAGATGTAAGCGAAGAAACTGCATTGGATTATACTGTACCCCTCCCACCCATAGAACGATGAATCGTTAGCTGTTTTTCAGTATTCAGTAGTACCAACCCTCTATGAAGCTTTTCCTGACTCTCTCAAGTAAAACTGAACAACCACTCCCTCTTTACATCCCCTCAGTGCTCTGCCTGGATTTCTAACAGAGTACCTATAATACTTGATTATACTCCTTAAATTTTCTTGTTATACAGCAGAGTGTAAACATTATTGCATCTATTTTTGTAAAGTGTGTCCAGTGTCAATTCACTGAGTGATAAGTCATGTCATAGTCCCATTTTTATGTCATTACAAAGCTCAGTCTCAGGTGCAGTATAAGCCATCAATAAATGTCAAATGAGAACTAATGAGTGCATGAAATCTGCCTCTAGGCCTGCCTCTACTCTCCCGTTGCTGGTCTAGGGCCCTGCTGACATTGACTTGTTCCTGGTATACAATTTCCATGATTTTCACTCCCTTTTGATGTAATTTACCTGGTTTTCCAATAGGAGAAAAATTTATTCCTTGCCTTTTCTTGATAAATGTGAATGAAAAGGAATAAACGGCTAAAATAATTCTTGGGCTACTATAATTTTTTGGTCAAGAAAAAAGGTTTATTTTCTCTTGAAAGGTTTACTGCTGTTTTAACAATATTATTGAGCTAGCAAAGCAGGCTAAAAGATGCTTGTGGATTAGTGTGTACAACTATTAAGTTATGCTTATGAACCATGGCCCTAAATAGACAAATGCAAAGCTAGCTAGGAGGGACATTCCTACTTCTGTCTCACCTTTAGCAAGGTGTTTATTTTTTTATATCAAAGTATTTTTCACCTCTAAAATAACGATTTAAACTTCTTAAACTTTTAAAAATAAACATGTTGCTTGTTTGTTTTTTTAAGGAAGGCTTTTATGATTTTCACGAGAAAATGGAGACTTCTGAGTTAAGAATCAACAGAATAAGAGCCTAGCCAGCTGGTACAGAAGTGATGGGGAACTGCATGAGCGACTGTCTAAGATACACATTTGCCTAAGTAGGCTGAACTGGCACCAGGCTGGCAGCAATGACCCCTAACATGCAGCAGATTTTAGCATGTAGGAGCTGTGAGCCTGATATAAAGCTGGTATTTGCACAAGTTCAGCAGGCTTGTGGTGAACAGGTGCAGCAAACAGACAATTTTCAGGGAGCTATAAAGATTGAATTCAGCTTGAGGCACTGTGGAAATGGTCATCAAGGGAGGTTTGTGAGTGACCAGCCAAAATATATGCCATCGCTTCCTGCCCAAGACAATTGCAATCCACGTGTTTGAATCAACTTTGGAACAAGAGGTAGGTAAGTGGAAGGATGTGGCATAAATTGAAAGGCAAAATATGGAAGGAATGAAATCCTATTAAAGAACTGCTCCCTGCTAGGCTCTTAATTCATTCAACATGTACTGAGTGTATCCTATGACTCAAGAAATATACTCACTGTGGCTAATTTCTTACAACAATACTATGAGGTTTGAAAATTTTTTCTTTACTTTACAAATGAGGAATGGAGCTCAATGAACTAAAGTAATTCCCCTAGGCCTCTGAAGACACTAAACTGTAAAATCATTTCTGACGGCCCTCGTACTGGCTGCCCTCACTCACAGAATCATAGAAGGATTTATGAGCACTAATATTTGTAAGGGATCCTTTTCCCAGCTCTAGAAGGAAGACGTACTAACAGTGCTGCATGATTTCTTACCGAGAGCCATGTAGGAAGCCAAATATAGCCCCAGCTTGGAAGACTGAGAAGCGCATGCTCTTCCTAAGATGCATCAACGCCACTGACTATTGATCATTTCTAATAATTCAAGGGAACCAAATGGTAGTTATAGGGAAAAGGACCCCCAGTATATTGAGAGCTACTTTCATTCTTGTGCCAGTCAAAGGTCAATCCCTGTCAAAGGAAAAGGAAGAAATGTGAGAAGAAGAGTCATGTATAATGGACGGTACTGAAGACCAGGATTGCGTTCTATGCTCTGTGGCTCCTGATATCAGGGGATGCTATTCTCAGAAGGAATAGAGTACAGCTCTATTCCAAACACTCCAAGGAGTGTGTTTAGTAGGCTTCTCAGTGACCTAACCAAGAGCTCCTTTAATTGAAATTTAAGATGCCAGTTGAAAGTGAAGCTTAGACAAGTTTGGAAAAAAACAGACATCAGAAGGCGTAGAAAGAAAATGCCTCTGTACAACAACTGACAGGAAAAAGCAGCAGGGAAGAGGAGTCAAGAACAGTTGTTATGGCTTCTGATAAATCCATACTGATATACCTTTTGTGGGTAATAACTTGAAATAGGAAGTTTAATACATTACAGCTCCATGAGTAGTATCACTAATACTTAGCAGCCTTGTGACTCAAGGGAAAAGTAAACTTTGTTTTAGAAAACAGATCGAAGAGAAACAGAGGATTAGCAAAGAAGCAGATCTCTAGGTAAACCAATCAATCAAAACATGAAAGCATTACAGGTACAGTTAAAAAGAGAAATAAATTTAAGTGATGATTTCATGTGAGTATAAACAGAAAATGGCCAGAAGATGTGACAAAAGCTTTCCTAACAGAAATTGTTAAACTAACACAAAACTAAGATACATATAGGGACCCCAATTTTCCAGATGTCATTTGACAGTCTATTGGCAGTTTGGCTGAAAGCAGAGCATATGATATAAATTTTTTTCTTGCTTTGATGAAAAGTCTAACTTTTAGAACACTTGTAAAAAATTATGGAAATTGATGGACCAATTCGCTGCACATATTTCTTTCTAGCAAGGATAGTTGGTTGTGGAAATGAAAGTGATAGGAATCTCAGCAGAACATAATCATATCATCCTAGAGCTCATAATAGCCAAGAAAAGGAACATTGATAGAGTTAGATAAGCATTCTGAACTTTAAAGTAGAAACCAGAAGTTTTAGAAAAGATTAAAGTATGATTTCCTGAAATAAGATTCTAAAATACTATTAAATGGAAGACAGGATCTCTCTGTCTCTCTGTCTCTCTCTCTCTCTCTCACACACACACACACACACACACACACACACACATCTCACTCTTAGTATTTAGGAAGACTTCACCTAAAGGAACCACTAAATAGTGAATAAAAAGAAACAATGATCAAAAATCATTTGAAAAGTCAGTATACACTCTCTTACAGTAACTGAATTTTCATTCATTAATTTTTCCTGTATTTATTTATTCATTTATAAGTTATAGAGCACCTATTATATACCAGGAATATAAACGTTTAGATGTTGGTCTTTTAAAAGTATTTGTAAAATAATAAATTATAAATTACTTATAATCTATTGCTTTTAGCTTCCCCAAATTGTTGTTAATTTGGGATTCAAAGAGTCAGTCTAATTTAAAAACATATATTAAAATTTACTAAATCTTTACAATTATTGATTTAGTGTCTTTAAATGAAGAATTATTTTAGAACTTTCATTTTCATTTTATTTGTGTGAGGATTTGCCCTTTGCCTAAAAGTGGGAATCACTGGATTAATTTTGTAAGATCTCCCCCAGCTTTAAAATACTCTGTGTGTTTTCAGTGTTAAATTTGGGCCAGATTGACCAAAATCTTCAATGTGAGAATAGATTTTCTCTGAATACAATTAATGCCATTAGAAGTTTTCTTTTTATCTTTTTATTACGCAATCTTTTACTAAGTAAAATTTTATACAGACAGAATATAACCTATATATAATATAAATACAAGTTATAAAGCATAATAATAAAGTAATAACCTGTGAGTTCACTCCCTAATGTAACAATTAAACATTGTCAGTTTTCTACTGGGCAACTCCCTGAATGGACTCACTGCCTCACCCTCTGATCTGGCATGACTCCACCCACAGAGATAATCATCCTGGGTTTGGTGTTATTACTACTGTGTTTTTTGCTTTTGTTTTTAATGGACTTCTAATAATGTATATATCCCTAAATGCATATTGTTTACTTTTACTTATTTCTGAGCTTTTTTAAAAAAAGTAATCTTATCAGAGATTTGTGTGTGTGTGTGTATGTGTGTGTGTGTGTGTGTGTGAGGAAGATTGGCCCTGAGCTAACATCTGTTGCCATTCCTCCTCTTTTTGCTTGAGGAAGATTGTCCCTGAGCTAACCTCTGTGCCAATCTTCCTCTATTTTGTATGTGGGATGCTACCACAGCATGGCTTGATGAGCAGTGTGTAGGTCTGCATCCGGGATCCAAACCTTCGAACCCTGGGCTGCCGAAGTGGAGCATGTGAACTTAACCACTACGCCACCAGGCAAGCCCTCATATCAGAGACTTTTGATTTTAGGAATGAACTAGTTTATCTAGGATTCTCTAAGCAGCAGCATAAATGATATATCAAAATCACTTCCCTGAAAATAACTGCTGATAATTGAGAGCATACACTGTGATCCAGGCCCAGGGCTGCCTGCTTTGATTTATTACTCACATTTAATACAGCAGCAGAATGAGGTAGGTATTATCATCTTCATTTTACCAATGAAGGATTAGAAAGAGTCAGTAAATTATAATATTTATTTTCCATATGTAGAGTGATAATTTTGCAACAAAGAAATTTTTGATATTTAGTTTTTGCTAAACAAATATTTTTTCATGCATAACTAAAGTGAAAAATAAACAAGATTGATGTAACAGCTGCTGTCATTTATGATTTGCAAAGTATTCTAAATTTAATATTTAGCCTAAAAAGCACTTTATTCTTTTGACTAAATGGTCAAATCTTTTGTCTTTTAAGCTTTAATCAAAGGGAATGCTTTTTGTGGCCAGTGTTTAGAAAGCTATGTTCATAAACATGGTCATAACATAGCATATTGATCTTAGTACGTTTTGATAATGTCCTTAGTACATTTGATCATGTTATGTATCTTACTCCCCTTAAGTGTTTTTGCTGTGAGAGTGGTGTTAACCATGAAAACAAATGCTGTGTATGTTGAAGCTCCTCTATTTCAGGTTAGGTTCCAGAAGGCTTTTTTTCAGTTGTTGATAAGTCCAAAGTGGCTGAAGGGATTTCAGCTTGTGATACCCGAATACATTTCCAACAGATAGGTGTGAGATTTAAAATATGAAAATAGTATGAAATGTTAAAATCAAGTATAATCCTTTTTTCACTTGATTTACCTGGTTCATCTATATCGAAATTGGGTTGGAGCAAGAAGCCTCCTTTTTTGATGCTCTCCAGAAGTGACTTAGGAATGCTTCAGTGGCTGCTGAATCCCCAACCAGACAGTCACCAGGTTTCCTTTGTGCACTTGAATAAGCTTTTACTTTACCCAGGATTGACATTAAGCCCACGAATATGCAAACTTCTAGCCACATTTTCAAAAGTTTTTTCTTCTCGGGGCCAGCCCGGTGGCGCAGTGGTTAAGTGCTGACGTTCTGCTTCTCGGCGGCCCCGGGTTCGCTGGTTCAGATCCTGGGTTCAGACATGGCACCGCTCGGCAAAAGCTAGGCTGTGGTAGGTTTCCTACACATAAAGGAGAGAAAGATGGGCATGGATGTTAGCTCAGGGCCAGTCTTCCTCAGCAAAAGAGGAGGACTGGCAGTAGTTAGCTGAAGGCCAATCTTCCTCAAAAAAAAAAAAAGTTTTTTCTTCTCTCATTGATAAATTGTTGATAGCATACACATGGCACTTTTCACATGTATTGTGACTTAATTGTAATAGTTGCCTTAGATTTTGCAATGTATATTTACAACTGATCCAAGTCTACTTTCAAATGACACTACACTGCTTCATGGGTAGAACAGATACTTATAGCAGAGCATGCCTCATTCCTTCCTCCCTATTCCTTATAACATTGCTGTCATTCATTTCACTTAACTACGTGCTATAATCACACAATACATTGTTACTATTATTGCTTTGAACAAAATTACCTATTAGATCAATTAAGAATAAGAAAAATAAAAGGTTTTATTTTACCTTTGTTTATTCTTTCTCTAACACTCTTACTTTCTTCACATACCCAGTTCCTGACCTACATCATTTTCCTTCTTCCTGAAGAACTTCTTTTAACATTTTCTGCAGGGCAGGCTTGCTGGTAATGAATTCCTTCAGTTTTTGTTTGTCTGAGAAAGTCATTGCTGGATATAGAATTTTAGGTTGATTTTTTAAAAAAATTCAACACAATATTTCACTCTATTCTCTTCTTGTTTGCATTATTTGATCCAAGAAAAGTTGTTGATTTTTGGTTTGTTCAATTTTCTTTTCTTGTCAGAAGATGGAGTGACAACTTCCAAGCTCTTTACATTCAGTGCTGAAACCCAAAGTCCCGTTGTGACGTTACTTCAAAATGCTTTCTACTATTGTGAAATTTCAAACATCCATACAAACATTCTTAGTTTTCTTAGATTTTCACTTTTTAAAGTGTTATTAACTAACTTAGTACTCATTTCTCTTTTTATTAGCACTTTTAATGTTGTCACTATATTTGCACTTACTGGACATGGCATAGCTAGTAACAAATAGATATCTTAAGATAACTCAAAATCAAACACAGAAGTGACATGCCAACTGAAGACTATTTACTGCATGATAAGGCAACTAAATGTGAACCCACTTGGCTGTCATCACCATTTGCTTATGGCACCAGAGTAATTCTGCAGCTGAATTGTTTTATTTCTATAAAAATTTTAAGTAGAGTCATTTTCCAATTAATTATATAGATCATAGTGGAGCTATGGATAGATAATTAGTGTGAGTAGATATGAGGTAGTGTGATCTAATAAGTTCAAGGACATGTCACTGGATAAAATCCTGTGTAGACACTGATGCCCCCCGGGTGAGTTAAGATCCCCTCTCCATAATCCCATTGCATTCAGTCTATTATACTTACTACACTGTAATTGCTTGTTTTACCTGCCTGTCTCCCCTAATAATAGCTTTTTTGCCCTTTACCTTTCTCTGATACAAATCAACAATTTGACAAACATTAACACTCTTCTAGTCTTTACTCAAGTTGTACATGATGGGCGGTACTGAATCAGGTTTAGTCCTCTTTCTGCATGGGGCTAAGGAATATTTTGGCCCTGAAGTATAGAGTATTTTCCCCTATAGAAAATCTATTTGGAATTTAAGAATAATTTAGTGGGGCAAACTTCGGTATTTTAATTTAAATAATTTTGAGATGAAGCAAGTCATACCCATAGGCATAGCACATTAGGTTACATCTGTCTGGCCTCACTTGACTACTGGATTTGTATTTCGAAGAGGCGTACTTTGATGTATGTGTGTGTTTGTGTGTTTCATAGATCAGACAAATTGTGTTAAAACATTTACATGCTTTGAGATATGTTTCTGTTAAAAAACTATCTCATGGCACAAGCAAAAACATCATTTTACATTTGTAGCTGTGTGTAGAACACTGTGTCTAAAGCTGACATGGTTGGCAAATGTCTCCAGAGTGTTTGCTGAACACAAAGAAATTGTATCTATACGATGCAAAAATATTTGGTTGTTATGAGAAATTCCGTGGTAAAAGTCAGGCAGATCAAACTTCTAGTTGGTTTGAACAGCTGCTCAGCTGGTTGTTCTAATGCTGTGCAGGCATAACTGTAGTCAAACAGAGAAACAACAGGTATCGTTAAAGGGCACAGCTAACAATTTTCCTTTTGTACAGTACAGTGATTTTTCTCCTCATAGGCTGATATTTCATCCACATTATTTTAGCATCCAAGTGTGTTAGGGCCTAGAGAAATCATTTAGTGTATCCACTGACAGAATTGTGCAGAGTTACTTCCCAAGCCTTTATTATGATTGAATATAGAGAATCGCAGAGTCAAACTCACCCCACTGCAGTTATCTCAAATTGAAGAGGAAAATTTAGTTCATGAGTGTCTGCAGGTGAAAAATACCTTCGAATAGAGATTGACACTGTTCCCTGTTCTTTATAGCTATTTATGTGGCTCGGAAGACAATATTCTTTTAAACACAGAGAATATCTGGGTCAGAAGGAAAGGCTTGGATTTAAAGGAAATTTTGGTCTTCCTTCCGCAGATGTGTTTTCAAAATGATGAGAAGATTCTGAACCAGTAAATGGCTCAACAAGTATTTTAAAATATTTTTAAAGTGGAAGGTGGTACAGTCACGATATGCATAATGACATTTCATTTAACAACTGACCGCATATACAATGGTTGTCCATAAGATTATAACAGAGCTGAAAAATTCCTTTTGCCTAGTGATGTCATAGCTGACTAAAGTCACAGTGCAATCTATTACTCATGTGTTTGTGGTGATGCTGGTGTAAACAAACCTACTGTACTGCCAGTCATATAAAACTGTAGCACATACAGTTATGTACAGTACATAATACTTGATAATGACAATAAGTGACTATGTTATTGGTTGTTTATTTACTATACTATACTTTTTATTGTTACTTTAGAGTGTACTTTCTACTTATAAAAAAAGTTTACTGTAAAACAGTATGCCGTGTTACACCAGCCTCATATGCATTGTTTACAGTCTCTTGATTGCATCAATTTCCTTGTGCTTGATTTAATCTCATGTTTTTGTTCATTGTGGCCTTTAAGTGTACAAAATCCACTGCTAATGTTACTAGTAGGAGGTCACATTGAGTGATTGACCTGGAAACGAAAGTAAAAGTGATTAAGGACTACAAAGTTAGAAAACCAGTGATAGCTATTGCTTGCCTGTCAAGCATCTCCCATTCCACCACAGCTACAATCTTAAAGGACAAGAATAAAGTGTCAGAAGCTGTTAAAGAATCTGCTTCATTGAAGGCAATGGGACTAACAAAAATTTAAGAAGGGCCTATGTCAAACATGAAAAAACTTCTAATGACCTGGATTGAAGACCAGACACAGAAGCCTATCCCACTCAGTACCATGATGATCACAGCCAAAGCAAAAAGTTTATTTGTGACGTTGAAAGAAAAGGCCGGACCCAACTACAGTGTTGAATTTACTACTAGCTCTGGGTGGTTTAAATGATTCAAGAATCACTAATCATTGTATAATGTGAAAATGAGTGGTGAGTCTGCAAGGGCTGATGTGAAGGCAGCTGAAGAATTTTGGGAAACTCTAGATAAACTGATCGTAGAGGAAAATTACTTGCCAGAGAAAATATTCAATATGGACCTCCCTATTTTGGAAATGGATGCCTGAAAAGACTTTCATCCATAAGGAGGCCAAGTCAATGCCAGATTTCAAGGCTTTTAAGGACAGGATAACAGTCTTGCTTGGGAACAATGTTGCAGGCTACAAAGTGAAACCTTTGTGATCTGACTTGGTGAGAACCCCAGGACCTTCAAGCACATCAGTAAGCATGCAATGCCAGTGTACTACAGGAGCAATAAGAAGTCATGGATGACACAGCTTCTATTCCAAGACTCCCCCCTGAATTGCTATACCAGCAAAATGGAGAATACTGTTTGGAGTATAACATACCTTTCAAGATTTTGCTTATTGTTGATGATGCTCCTGCACACCATCCTTTTATTGGTGATCTTCATCTCAATATAACAGCAGTGTCTCTACTTCTAAACACCACCTCTTTGATCCAACTAATGGATCAAAGAGTTATAGCAGTTGTTAAGGCCTACTACCTGATGAGGATCTTTGCCCAGGCTATTGCTACAACTGAGGAAGACACTGAGAAGACACTGATGCAATTCTGGAAGGATTACAGCGTCTATGACTGCATCAAGAACCTTGCTTCGGCTTGGAATGATGTCACCAAGGAGTGTATGAATAGCGTCTGGAAGAAGACACTCAAGAGGGTCCATGACTTCAGAGGACTTTCCAGGGATGAGGAGGTTGCAAAAATCAACAAGGCTGTGGTTTAAATGGGAAACAACTTTAACCTGGGTGTGGATCAGCATGACATTGAGGAGCTCCTTGAGGTGATTCCTAAGGAATTGACTAATGAGTTATTAGAACCGGAATAGGAATGCATAGCTGAAGAAGGGGCAAGAGAAAAGGAAACTTCAGGAGAAGAAAAAGAACAACTCCCAAGAAAAAGTCACAATTAAGGGTTTAGCAGAAGCTTTTACAGACCTTGACAAGCTGCTTAAAAAATTTGAAAACATGGACCCCCAACACTGAAAGATTTTCATTAATAGGGAGGAATGTTCATGGTGCATTATCTGCTTACAAACAAATCTGTGAAGAGAAAAAGAAACAAACCAAGCAAAACACCATGGACATACTTCTGAAAAGAGTGATACCTTCTCAAGAAGAGCCTCAGGCAGGCCCTTCAGGACGTATTCCGGAAGAAGGCATCGTTATCATAGGAGATAATAGCTCCATGTGTGTTAATGCCCCTGAGGACCTTCCAGTGAGACAAGATGTGGAGGAGGAAGATAGTGATATTGACCCTGACCTTGGGTAGGCCTAGGCTAGTGTATGTGTTTGTGTCTTAGTTTTTAACAAAAAAAGTTTAAAAAGTAAAAAGAAAAATTTAAAAATTTAAAAATCAAAAAAGCTTATAAAATAAGGATATAAAGAAAGAAAATATTTTTGTACAGCTGTACAATGTGTTTGTGTTTTAAGCTGTGTTATTACAAAAAAGTTTATAAAGTAAAAACGTTGTAGTAAGCTAAGGTTAATTTATTATTGAGGAAAGAAAAATTTTTTAATAAATGTAGTGTAGCTTAAGTGTACGGTGTTTATGAAGCCTGCAGTAGTGCACTGTAATGTCCTAGGTCTTCATATTCACTCACCACTCACTCTCTGACTCACCCAGAGCAGCTTCCGGTCTTGCAAACTCTGTTCATGCTAAGTGCCCTATACAGGCACACCACTTTTTATTTTTTATACTGTATTTTTACTGTACCTTTTCTGTGTTTAGATACACAAATTCTTACCATTGTGTTCCAGTTGCTTACAGTTTTCAGTACATTAACATACTTTACAGGTTTGTAACCTAGGAATAATAGGCTGTACCAGATAGCCTAGGGATGTAGTAGGCTACACTGTCTATGTTTGTGTAAGTACACTCTATGATGTTCGCACAATGATGAAATCACCTAGTGACACATTTCTCAGAAAGTATCCCTGTCATTAGGCAATGCATGACTGTATTCTAAGCTATGACAAGAATTATTTTAGAGGAAATTTAATCTTCGTGTTTTTGAGGGTGGATTTGCATTGAGACTTGATTTTAAAAAAAAGATGAGAGTTGATGTAGAATTTAGGTATGAATTAATAAGAACCTGTGAGTTAATATGAATATAGGGTATATTTACAGTGGTCCAGTGACTTCCAGTATAAATCTTGTATTCATTTTAACTTTTTCCAGCAGCTGGTTTGCTGGAGGAATAAAGAAACAAGAATAGGCAAGTGACTATAGAATATAAATTTTCTGTGGTTTTGGATTTCTATTCAGACCAATTCTTAAGAAAAAACACATCAATTCTTTTAAATACTCTATATGGATTCAATAATAAGAGCAACCAATTCGATGCAAGTGATTAATCAAAGTACCAGAAATGTTAGAGTATTTGGTTATTTTGTCATCCAAAACATAACCTAAATGATTATATAGTATAATTTAAAATTTTATTTTAGAAGTCTCTAAATTCTTAAGCTAATTTTATGTATTTAATTATGCATAGCTTTCAATAGTTTGCTTTAAAATGAACATTTTTAAATATTTTCAAGGCATAGTTCATGTTTGTGCAAAAAAAACCAAACAAGGTCTTTTCTTCTTGGTAGTAAACAAAAATATTAGATGCTCTGCATACAACTTGGTATCATTTTGTGAAACCCTTAGGCCGTATAGCCCTTGAGATTTCAAATTGTAATTTACATGCAAAACCGATGTTTGGGCATTTAAGGGATGATTATTAAATCTGAAGGTTATCTAAATCCTGTGCTTTACCTTCTGCTGCTTCTGTTTATTGTTTATTTCATTGCTAATTGGTATCTTCTCAGAGGAGGAATAGGGAGAAGAAAAAGAACCTGCAATACAAATTATTTAATTTTATGACTGATGGTTAGTTTTTGGAGAAAGAGTGTAAACAAAGTGGCTCAAATGGGGTTTAACACGATCAGTGGATGTCTGAAAGCTTATTTCCAATTTTCCTGGGAGTTTGTTTTTACTGGGCTTAGTTTCCTGGTGGTCTTCAGTAGAAGTGGCCATTGTGAGAACTTGAAACATTTTAAATGAATTTTTATCTTTAAGATATGTATATTTAATATATATATTCAGTAAAAATTTTTTAAATTATGTAGTTTGTATTCAGTATGTTATACACTTTTCCTGAGCATTCGTTTTCCTTCTTCAAGTGCCTTTTCCTTCCTTTATTTCTTCCCTCCCTCTTCCTTCTTTCTTCCCTCCCTTCCTTTAACAAATACTTACTAAACTTCACCTATGTGCCAGACGTATATGTTTGCATCTTAACAATGGACTCCCTGGAGGAAATATCAGTTTTCTTGACCAACCGAGGGCTCAGTCTGTCCCTGTCCCCATACATCTAGCTGACTGACTCTGGCACAACTAAAGTTCTCTTCTCTCAGAGGCCTTATATTAGGCTACGTTGCCATGGAAAATGTCACCAATATGTAATAGTTCAAGCAAAGTCTAAGTCTTTCTCAAGTTAGAGTTCCCGGCAAATGTTCCAAATCAGGAGGGGGCTCTGCTCTGTGTAGTCACTGAGGGACCCAGGCTGATTATGGCTTATTGGGTTTTTGACATTTCAACTCATGTAAGGGGAAAAAGTATGGAATAAAGTACACGAGAGGTTTATGGTCCAGAACTAGGAACAGTATACATAATTTTCATTCACTTTTTGTAGTCACATATTCACACTAACTGCAAAGAAAACCGAGAAATGGAATCTGGTTCTGCGCTTAGGAAGAAGTGGGGAATGGAGTTTGAGCTACAATTCATAGTCATGGATCCATGTTCATGGGTGACAATCTTGAGCCAGAACTAACTAGTAGCTTTCTCAAAGATACCCTCTGTTATAACCAGTTTTCAATTTAAAAACCTTAAAAATAATTCCTGGCCCTTTTTGTTCTTGTTTACCAAAAGTGAACCTTGGTCTTTGTAGGAGACTTATTATGCGTGTAAACTATTTAGAAGAATACTAAATCTGCCCCTAATCACATAGCCCAGAGAAACTTATCATAATGCTGTTCTATTTCCTTCTAGCCTTTTACATGCATTTAAAAATATAACTGGGATTGTACTACATATAGTTTTGGATTATAGTTTTTTAATTTAAAATTAATTGTTTGAGCCTTTTCTCATGCCAGTAAGAATACTTGAAAACATTATTTGTTAGGGCTTTATTGATTTTTATTATCTAATCAGTCTCTTATTGATGAAGTTGAAGATTTTCCCTTTTTTATTATGTTCTTGGTGAATAACTTCTGTGCGTAAATCCATGCCTGGGTTTCTAATTATTACCTTAGTAGACTTAGTGACTCAGGGTGTGAATATATTTAAGGCTCTTAATACATACTCCTAATTTAATTTACCTTCCCAACAGCAGGAATAATTGTGCCCATATCATGCATGTAATTACCAGATGATACAGCAATTGCACCCTTGGATATTATCTCAGAGAAATAAGAACTTCTGTTCACACAAAAACCTATACAAGGGGGCCAGCCCGGCGGCTCAGCAGTTAAGTTCACACATTCTGCTTTGGTGGCCCAAGATTCACCAGTTTGGAACCTGGATGCGGACCTATGCACTGCTTATCAAGCCATGCTGTGGCAGGTGTCCCACATATAAAGTAGAGGAAGATGGGCATGGATGTTAGTTCAGGGCCTGTCTTCCTCAGCATAAAAAAGAGGAGGATTGACAGCAGATGTTAGCTCAGGGATAGTCTTCCTAAAAAACAAAAACACCTATACAGGAATTTTCACAGAAGCTTTATTCATAGTAGCTAAAAAGTGGAAACAACTCAGCTGTTCTTTAACAGGTTAAAGGTTAAACGACTTGTGGTCTATCCATATCATGGAATACTATTCAGCAATAAAAATGATGGAGCTATCGATACATGCAAAACTTGGATGAATCTCCCCAGAATTATGCTGTGTGAAAAAAAGACAACCCCAAAAGGTAAAACGCTGTATGACTCCATTTATATACATTTTTGAAATGAGAAAAAAAAATGAAGAACACGTTAGTAGTTGCCACTGGTTAAGGATGGGGGAGGGGCAAGCAGAGAGTCTGGTTATAATGGGGCAACACAAGGAATCCTTCTGGGATGGAATTATTTAACATCTGAACCGGTGGTGTATACGCACCTACAAACGTGATAAAATTGCATAGAACTAAATACACACACATATACAGTTGAGCACAAGTGGGGAAATCAGAGCAAGATCCAAGGTGGATTGTGTCAATGACAGTATTCAGTTTGTCACATTCTATTATAGTTTTGCAAGATGTTATCACTGGCGAAACTGAGTAAAGGGCGTATGAGATCTCTATGGCTTCTTACAACTGCATATTAATCTGGAATCATCTCAAAATAAAAAGTTTTCTTAAAAACAATAATACATGACATTATTGTGTAGCTTTAGTACTTTCCATATAATAAAAGAGCTGTTGTTTGATGGCTATGAGCTTTTCTGTAATTGTAATCAGGAAACTGTCCCTTTCTTACTCACTCTACTGTTCCTAGCTGGTAGTTACACAGTCAAAATACAGCTAAGACCTTTTCTTGTTTCCTGCTCCCATTTTCTTCTTTTACTCTTTAGTAATTTTTGCAATTACTAAATTCCAAAAGATATTTCTTTATCCTCTAGCCCTATTGTTTGGATGTGTGATCACAAATCTTACACTGACTTACCTTTGCAGTAGCTCTGACCTAAGCCTGATTGTAAAATTTTGGCTTTTGTTTTTTTAGATATAGAGTAATTGCCAAAGGACTTCTGGGATAGCACTGGTTGTCTTAGTGCCTAATGAACTGATTGTACCTATTTATATGCTCTAGGTTAATAAGGAGTGCTGCTAAAAGTGTTCTTTTATTTTATAAAAAGCAAGTGATTTTTATTCACTTCTTTATTTTTAAAATTACTCAACAGGAGAACTGAATTAATGATATTCGTTACATCTTCAGTTCCTACAACTTTGTCATCATCACTCTGTGCTAAGCCTTTCTTATCATTCTTTATTCATTTGGTAATCATTTGTTCCTTATCACTGACTACCCTTCCCATACTCCGCATCCTGTGATTGGTTTTCTGTTTCGTGTATGGGTGTATCCTTGTAAAACGTGTATCGTTTTGTGTGTGGCACAATTACAGAAATATTATTGTGCTATATATAACTTACATCCATTTAAATAATATTTGTGTATCTCTATTATTTCATGTAAATTTGAGAATGAGTTTGTTGAGTTCTTTAAAATGTTTAAGTAGGATTTTGGTTAGGATTACTCTGAGTTTTTAGATGAATTTCAGGAAAATTGAGCTCTTCACTGTGTTTAGTGCATGCCTTGTAAAAAAAGGTCTAAGTGATAGAGAATACACTTGATAGTGTCTACATTTCTTTCTTCTCTCGAGATTTTAACAAGAGAGCCCTAGCGTCATTTGCCTAACGTCTCTTTGAATATGCTTCTAGTATCCATGCTTGGATCATTTTTATTGTATTTTTGGTATATATTACTGTACATGAACTAATACTTAGGTGGTTGTTATAATACTAACACGTAGGTTTCTGTTATAATGCTTGTAAATGTTCTCTTATTATTGTATTGTATAACTTTCAGTTAGAGCAGTCTGTCAAAAGGATTTGAAACCCAATTTACACCTTCTTGAAATTGTGTGGATAAACTTATCTGTATAAAGATAATCGTTCCTTTGACTTAGCTATAGCTAGAATAGTTCCAGGCAAATGGGACTTGGTTTATCTGGACTCAAGCTAAGTCTTGGCTTATTTGGACTTCTTTTTTTTCCAGTGATGTGTGCTTGATCAGTTCTCTAAGTGCTATGGACTGAATTAATGTTCCCTCACAATTCATATGTTGAAAACCTAACCCTTCATGTGACTGTATTGGAGATAGGGCCTTTAAGGACGTGATTAAGGTTAAATGAAGTCTTAAGTGTAGAGTCCTGATCCTATAGAACTGGTGGACTTATAAGAACCAGACACCAGACACTGGAGTTCCTTCTTCATCGTGTGAGCACACAGCAGGAAGGCAGCTCTCTGCAAGACAGAAACAGAACCCTCACCAGCACCTGACCACGTTGGCACCCTGATCTCAGACTTCCAACCTCCAAAACTATGAGAAAATAAATTTCTGTTGTTTCAGCCACCCAGCCACTGGTATTTTGTTATGGCAGCTTGAGCTAAGACAACGAGTCTGACATCAGAGTGATTGCCGTATTAATTAATGCTCTGGTAGATAGAGTTATGAGTCAGCTTTCCATTAGAAATCATTTTGTAACAGTCTATTTTTGATCTAGGGTGTTTAGCATTAAATAAAATAAATGAGCCATTGATTGTATCTTTCCATGTTTGCTGAGTCCTAATGAATTACATGAAATGGCAGCTTCTTTTTCTAGTCATCTCAGTGCCTTATATCATGGTTAGGCTTTATGCATCACTTTCTGTCTTTTCTGATGTTCAGGATATGAAATTATTTTGCCGTCTAATTCAATTAGGTCTTTGAGATACTTAGCAAGCTAGGCTTTTGAAATGCAAAACAGTATTACTTATACTTCTTAATATGTGTGTGTGTTTCAGAGTAGGGGCCATTTCAGGAGTCAGAGCCACCCAGAAAGTTAGACAGTTGCGTTTATATTACTTTTGATATCGACTCGCATCACATTTTTTTTCCTCAAGGGGGTATGTCATAGCAATCTGATATTTTCTCATATTTTTTTGAGACCTCATTCTCAGGTTGAATATATTAAATTCGTAGTAGAGTTTGGACTTACGTAAAACATGGGCTTGATTATAAGTATGGAAAAGAAATTTTATCTTTATTTAGCTTTCTTTAACACCTGCCTCAGTGCTTGAAACGTATTAGGACAATGAATGGGTAGATATTTGTTATACATTATAAAACAGCTAAAAAACCCCTTCATATCAAAATTAATTCATGTAAGAATTTGAAACATTCTGAAATTGATTTTTAAAGCTCAAATTCTAGAGAATAATTATGACGAACTTCTACCAAAGGGGTTTGTGAAAACTTCTGAGTTACTGGCATAGAGATGTTTATTAACAAAATAATTGATGATTATGCATTCTAAACATTTAGTCAGCATAATGGAATATCAAGGCAACATTACAGGAATTTAAACACTGCCATTGTCTTTGGAGGTACGGAAGGTAGTGAAGACTTCTTGTGATAAATACTTTTAGGATGTTGCTTGTCTCCATTTTGGATGAGATGCAGGTAAAGTCCTGCAGAGCCCCACTCTGCAGTGTGGAAAAGTGGCTGCTGCTTTGCTCTGAGGACTGTGTCTGATGGAGAATAGTTTGTTTAGCATTTTTTAAAGCCCATTAACATCAGTAGTTCTGGCTCTGTGTCCACTATCAAATAAGTTTCCTTAGAAAGAATCTTAGGTTAAATTATGATAGCTATGAGTGACTTGACAGTTTTCTGTCTAGTGAAGAAGAAAATAATTCTAGTTGCTTCAGTTTCCTTTATTTGGCCACAGTTAGTCATATAAAAAAGAGGTTAGGAGCTGGTTTAGAGAAATCCTTTTTATCCTCTAAGAAATATTCCACTTTCACTACGTCATCTTTATATTATTTTCTGGGAATTATGGGATACTGTGTTGTGAGTATTCTTACAAGGAGCCTTGCAAACAATTATAGACATTTTTACCCAATTGTGACTGTGCTATATTTGATGGTAAATTAGAGGAGAGCTAATACACTTCACAGAAAGCCTTCTGCCAGTGTCTAGCACCTTCCTTGCCCTTGGCAATTTCCATGTTTCTTTTGCTATTTAGATGGCAATAGATACCCAGGATTTTTGTTTTTTAAAAATCTTGCTCTCTTTCGTTGCTGGTGGGAATGCAAAATATACAGTCTCGTTGGAAGACAGTTTGGTGGTTTCTTACAAAATTAAACCTAATCTTACCACACGATTGATCCAGCAATCATACTCCTTGGTATTTACCCAAAGAACTAAAATCTTATGTCCACACAAAAGCCTGCACATGATGTTTATAGCAGCTTTATTCATAATTGTCAGAATTTGGAAGCAACCAAGATATCCTTCAGTAGGTGAATGAATAAATAAACTGTGGTACATCCACATAATGGAATATTATTCAGTACTAAAAAGAAATGAGCTATCAAGCCATGACAAGACATGGAAGAAACTTAAAGGCATATTGCTGAGTGAAAGAAGCCAATCTGAAAAGGCTGCATATTGTATGATTTCAACTATATGATATTCTGGAAAAGGCAAAACTACAGAGACAGTAAAAAGATCAGTGGTTGCCAGGGGTTAGGGAGGAGGGAGGGTTGAAGAGGTGGAGCACAAAGGACTTTTAGGGCAGTGAAACTGCTCTGTATGATACTATAATGATGGTTCCATGTTATGCATTTGTCAAAGCCTATAGAATGTGCAACACCAAGAGTGAATGGTGATGTAAACTATGGACTTTAGATAATTATGATGTGTCAATATAGCTTCATCAGTTATAACAAATGTACCACTTTGGTGGGGCATATTAATAATGGGGGAAGCTATGCAAATGTGGGGGCAGAAGGTGTATGGAAAATTTCTATCCTTTCCACTTGATTTTGCTGTGAATCTAAATTGCTCTAAAAAATTCTTAAAAAGAATCACGAATCTCCGTTTTGAGTGGTGTCTAGCATTTCAAGCTGGGTAGTAATGTCACAAAAACCTAGCTTGCTTTTGGGTGGTTAGCTACAGATTCCATCAGGGCTTGAGAACTCTGATGGTTCAAAATGAACTCTAACCAAAGACTCATGGTTTTGTCTGAAAAGGAAGTTTGGTTCTGGTTAAATCCAAATTGATTGCAGGAAAGTTATATGAAACAAACACTTTTTCGGTGTAGCAAACTGAAATTTACTGGCCTCCAGGGGAAATCTTATATGGTTACTGGAGGCCTCGCTTTTATGTTTTGGGGCAATGTAATGCCAGAATGGGTCATGTAAGCTGAAATGTAATACAAAGAAATTCCATATCATTGTTTCTTTAGAGACAGTTCAGTAAGGGTCAAAGTTAGATTGAATCAAGATAGGAGGCAAAGCAATTGAACTGAGAAAATTGGATATGGCCAGACAGCATTAGAGAACAGTAGAATGAAATTGACTCTGGCTGTGAAAAGCTTCAGAAATTGGTAATGAAAATATTTTATAATTTCAATGGATGTAGTAATTAAGTAATATTTATTTAACTCTCTCCTCTGTTTGGGACTTTGGTCGCATCTATTTAATATTATACAGACTTACTTTTTATCCTTTGGAAGTTTTCTCTAAAGGATGAGGTGAACATTTTAGGACAGAATAAGTCATTGGACACATATTTGAAGTTGGGTTAGAGTTTTTATAACTGAATAGTCTTTGCAGGACATAACTTCATAATGAAGATATATGTAAATGCTTTCACAATTATAACAGAAAACTAGCATTCCTGGACATCTGGTACAGTTTCGGGCCACTGCTTTGATTTGTATTAAGGTGCCAGAAGTTTTATCTGCCATTGCTGTTACACTATCCATGAAAATATCAATACAGTGAAAAAGGCAAATAATGTCTTGGTATTATTTTGAAAACAGTTTTGACTTTGTGAATTCCCTGACATGATTTCTGAACCTTCTGGAGGTCTGAGGACCACATTTTAAGTAGGAAAATCCTAGGTCTAGGCTATGTAAGAAGAGGAGAGGGAATGCTCTTTCTTTTTTATCTGTTCCTTCTGTTTTATTTTAAAAGTGCAACTCTTATTTGGAAAACTCCCTAAATTCCATGGCACTGGGAATATTGATTTTCTTTAGTGCTAATATTTCCAGTTGTCTCCTTTAGAAGAATTATGATATCTTTTTGGGAAAAATATTACTTACATGGTGTTTTGATTAAGGGCAAGAATAAATAATGATTTTTTTTATTGGTGATGAAAATGTTTCATACATTTTCTTAAAATGTCCTAGCATTTATATAGGAATCTTGTTGGAAAATACAGAAAAACTGGAGATATAGAAGATGTTTTCAGATTATTCAAAAAAAGAATCTTCTTTTTAGAAACATCGAAGAGTCTTCTTCAGATTTGCTATAGATATTATGTGTTTATTCAAGCATCAATATTTTACTAGTTTCTTTGCTAAATTGAGCCATGCAATTATAGCTAATAGGCTAATAATTATGCTTGGCTTTTGTTCAAATATTATGTCAGTTACCAGATATCATACACTGATTGACTACATATATCATAGGTTCTTAATCTATAACATATGATTGTTATTTCAGGGGTTCCATGAAACCCTTGAATTACTAATATGCAAGATTTGGTACATGATTGCTTTTTATGGGTGAAGGTCCATCAGATTATCAGAAGGTTTCCTTACAAATACTCGTGTTTTTCTGTATTTATGAAAATGGCTATGGATACTTTATTTCAATTTTGTGGAGAGGAAAATACAATTTTTAACACAGGATAGATTAAACAACTGGTTGCTTGAGTTTTTCTCTGTAACTGTTATTTTGGTGTTATGTAGACACAGCCCAAGTCCTTTAATTGTGTCTGAGTTAATTTACAATACATCAAATTCACCCACACTTGTTCTATTTATCGCTCCATGGAAACAGCATGCTTTGGGCTGCTACTAAATTTTCCACATGCAGGACATTTCCACTTTTATATTTGACAATATATTCTTCTAGATTATATTGCTTCCTTTAAACTTTTTCTGGAAATGCAGTAAAGTTTAATGATCTTTTAAAAGATGAGTTTTGGATGAGTCAGCTTTCCATTGTCTAGATTGATTTTGTCATCATATATTCCATGTTTTTTGTTTGTGTGCTTTCTAATGATATTTCTTGGTATCTTGTTCTTGAAAAAGGTTCCTATTTTGAAGGCTTGTTTACAAAGTGTTTTCTATGTACATATTCCACAATATATTTTTATTTTAAATTTTATTGAGGTATAACTTAAAGATAGCAACGTGCCCAAATCTTAGATATATGGCTTGATGTATTTCTTGAATAGACATCTTTTTTTTAGAGTAGTTTTAGGTTCACAGCAAAATCGAGTGGAAGGTACAGAGATTTCCCATGTACCCCCTGCACCTACACATGCATAGCCTTCCCCATTATCAACAGAAATCACCAAAGTGGTACATTTGTTATAATTGATGAAAATGCACAATGCGTAGTATAGCGAAAATAGTCTTGAAGAAAAAGAACAAAGTTGGAGAACATGCCAGATTCAAGACTTATTGTAAAGTGGCTGTAATTAACACAGTGTGGTATTGGTGTTATAGTAGGTAAATAGATAAATAGATCAATGGGATAGAATTGAGAGTTCAGAAATAGACCCAAGTATATATTTGACTTTTGACAAAGGTACCAAAACAACTCAGTAAAGAGTTGAAGAACTTTGAATAAAATAGTATTGCAGTAACTGGATATTTATATGGAAAAAAATGAACCTGGACACCTATCTCATATATAAACAAAAATTAATTCAAGGTGGATCATAGACATAAATGTAAAGACTAAAATGATAAAACTTTTAGAGCAAACCACAAAATATCTTTATGATCTTACGGAGGGCAAAAATTTCTTGAACAGGGTATGTTAAGCACTAACAATAAAAATTGCAATTTGAATTGGATTTCATCAAAATAAAAAATTTTCTCATCAAAAGACTGAAAGTGAAAAGGCCATTCATAGACTGAGAATAAATATGCCTGGCAAAGGGCTTGTATCTAGAATATATAGAAAATTCCTGTATCTCAATAAAAAGAGAACTCATTAAAATACAGGCAAAAGTCTTGCTCAAACATTTTTGTAAATGTACAAAAAGTAAAAGATACTTAACATTGTTGTCACCAGGGAAATGTAAATTAAAACAAAATGACATACCACTACAGAATGAGTCATATTAGAATGACTGACAATACTGAATGCTGGCAAGGGTTAGGAGCAAACAGCACTCTTATACGTTGCAGGTAGAAATGTGATTGGTACAACCACTTCGCAAAACTATTTGGCAATTGCTAATAATGTTAAACATACTCTTACCATATGACCTAACAATTGCATTGATGGGAATATACCCAAGGCAAATAAGTGAAATGTTCATAAAATATTTGCATAGGAATGTTTCTAGTAGCTTTATTAATAATGACCTAAACCTGGAAACCACCTAAATATTCTTTAATAGGTTATGACATTATGATGTTCTCTTTTTATATTTTGGCTAACGTTGCTATATGATGGAACTTCAGTGGTTTCTCTAGGCTTAAAGTTAAGGAACCGTCTTGATCAGAAGTCTAATGTTCTTCAGATGGTGTTTTATACAATGTTGTTGTGGTACAAGAACTGTGAAGACTGCAGGAACTTGTTAGGTGGTGTTGCAGGTGACTTAACTAGATGAAATTTTGTGTAAAAAATGATTGGATAGCATAATGTCCAAGTGGTGCTATTCATTGACAGCAATAAATATAGTGCTGAAGTGTGGGAGGTTAAGGTCATGAACCATCACCGATGGAGGAAATTAGAATCTTGAACTTCCTAAAGAGTTACAAAAGAAGCAATGTCATAATGACCATACACTCAGACTTTGAAAGAACTCAAGCTTTAGGCGGAAGGAATGAAAAGGAGTTAGTCAAAGAGCCAGAATCAGCATTCTGCAGAGTATCAGCAGAACAAGAGAGGGTTGTATTACTGCTGTCCTCTTGGTATTATTATTAGGTAGTGAGATTGAGAGGCACAATAAAAGAGAGGCTACTGAATTTAGCTAAGATGGGTTGCTGGTTATACAGTCACAGATGCATTTAAGACTAGCAAAATGTTCAGTGGCAGTTGGGTTTTAATGGAGTAGATTCATTGGGCATAGATAATAAATTCATAGATTTTGGCCTTAAAGACAGGAAAAAATATACAATGGTAGTTTTAATGGCAATGGCGATCAGGCGACAATGTATTATTACTTAAGTGGGATGATTAAAATTAGAAGAGGAAGTCTGGGCAGGTGAAGTTGATGAATTAGGTGATGATATTAGAGTATATCCTATTCAATGGAAACAATATTGGCATATAATTGGAGATGCATCATTTTAGTAGTGAGGTCCTGACAGGTTAAGAGATTTTTATTTATGTAAGATGTGTTCTTAGTATGAAAGTTTGTGCAAACTTGTATTTTTTGGTAACTGCTTTTCTATTATAAATTTAAAAACCCACATTAAAGAACCCTCTGAAGACAATGAACTGCACAATGCCAAAAATTAATATGTTTTGTCACACTAAAGAAGCTTTAGTTGTGATATAGGCGTCTGTGTCCTTTGACATTTTTTGGCAGATGTGTAAAACCACATGTACAAGACGTCGTTGACTGATACTGTGAAATGATTGGAATTTTATTGAGCAGCAGGAGGTGAAGCAGCCAAGACCTGTAATAGTTTTGCAGACATGTCAGGAGATTTTGAAATTACAAAGAAAACAATTTTAGCACTTGAGTAAAATAAAATCATATGTTTCATCTTTGCTCTAAAATTTCTTCAGGTTTCAAAGGTCCTGTAATAAATGTATTAGTTCTGGACTTATCCTTGCTGCAGAAGTGAGCTGTGAGACAGTAGAAATAGATTTTGAAATGCTTGAGACTTGAGAAGTTGGAGCTTGGTGTACGGGTTGGATATAGGCAGATCTGAGATTAGGAAGCCAAGATTCTATGCCTCTTCAGACGTTTATGAGAATCCATTACATGACCAAGTCATTTGTTTTCTGTCATTTGACTCTCTGACTGATTTGTCCTTCTTGAAGCTTCTTTCTGGGCCTTTTTAAACACATGGGAGCTCATCCTGGAGAAAATAAACAAACGAAAAAATAAAGGTACTAAAAATACTAAGTGTAACCTTCCATGAAATGTATAATGTAATTATCTTCTGAGAAGCAGGAGTTGAAGTACAGTTTATCCTGGGAATATTGTTAATTAGCTTTAAGTTATCAATAAGAATAAGGGATAGACGATCCAAGATGGTGGCGTGAGCAGACTTCTTTGTCTCTCCCCCTTCGAATCTACAACTAATTGGACATTCATCGCTTGACAAAGGATATCTATATAGCATCTCAGGACGTCGGAGAGACCCACACTGCTATACATCGGAAGGCGGACGGACTTCCCTCCCGGAGGAGGTGGAGATATGTGAAAACTCTCCAACCCCGACCCCCGAACAGCCTAGATCCTGCGGGTGGCTTTCTCCCTGCGGACGCCCCTAGAGCATCGCCACACGCCAAGGTCAGGAGGGAGTGCACACCAGAGGAGGGACGGTGGAAACAGGTGAACGGACCCCTACCCAAGCCCCCCGCATTTACTCCTGAGACCAGAGGGAGGCTCCAGGGTTGCACACCTGAGGCGGTGGGGAAAACCTCTACCTGCCATAAGCGGAGAGGTCCCGCCCAGCATCAGCAACGCCTGGGGGCCCCCGGAGAGAAACCCAAGCTGCGCGCCAGCCCGCCGGCTGCTGCCGCCAGCTCCTCTGACCGGGCTTTCGCCTGGGAGGGGATCTGGACTACTGAAGATCTCCTGGAAGAGGTCCGGGGCTGGGTGGAGCTCCAGAGGCTGGCAACGCGGCCCGGGGGAAAAACTCTGAAGTCCCATCCCGGAGCCGGAGGGCAGGGACTTTGCCTGCCATTATCAGAGAGGCCCTGCCCAGCCTCCGCAAAGCCTAGGGGCTCTTCCAGACGGCGCGCCAGCCCGCCAGCTGCTGCAGCAAGCTCCGCTGACTGGGCTCTAGCTTGGGGGACTACCGGAGATCTCCTGGGAGAGGTCCAGGGCTGAGTGGAGCTCCAGCAGCTGGCTACGCGGCCCTGGGGAGAAACTCTGGAGTTCAGTCCTGGCCACAGGCAGTCTTTCCCTGCCATTATCAGAGAGGCCCCGCCCAGCACCCTCAACGCCTGCGGCCCCGGGAGAGAATCCCAAGCGGTGCGCCGCCCCACCAGCTGCCGCCACCGGCTCCTCTGACTGGGCTTTTGCCCGGGAGGGGATCGGGACTACCGAAGATCTCCTGGGAGAGGTCCGGGGCTGGGTGGAACTCCAGCGGCTGGCAATGCGGCCTGGGGGAGAAACTCTGAAGTCCCGCCCCAGGCAGGTAGGGTCTTCTCCTGCCATTATCGGAGAGGCCCCACCCAGCCTCCAGAACACCTGAGGGCTCTCCCAAAAGGCACACCAGCCCGCCAGCTGCCGAGGCAAGCTCCACTGACCGGGCTCTAGCCCGGGAGAGTCTCGGGACTACCGGAGATCTCCTGGGAGAGGTCCGGGCCTGGGTGGAGCTTCATCAGCCGGCTGCGCGGCCTGGGGGAGAAACTCTGAAGGCCGGTCCGGGCAGCAGGCAGGGTCTTTGCCTGCCATTAGCAGAGAGGCCCCGCCCAGCATCCACAACGCCGGGAGGGTCCCAAAGAGGAGAATCTCAGGCAGGGCAGCAGCCAACGAGCTGCCACTGAACTCAAGGTATCCGGCTATCCCCCAGTTAGGGCAATGAGCTCCCCGAGATCCTAGGGGAGAGGACTGGGGCTGGGTGGAGTTCCAGCGATCTGGCTCTGTGGCCCAGGGGGGAAACTCTACAGTCTCACAGAAGCCTCAGCGATAGCCTCTGCACAGCACTAGTAGAGAGCACCCATCTGACAACCACAAGGCTGGAAGACCTTGGGACAAAAGTAGCATAGCTAGGGGAGCTAACCACAGACTGTAGAAAATCCCCATAGCTCTGCTGTGACCCATAGTGGACAAGTGAGATTCTGTGGGCGCCAACAGTGACAGAGCTGCAAATATAAGTGATCCAGTCCCTGGCCGATGGGAAAGCCCATAAAACCACTGCAAAACCTAAGGAGGGACCACGTCTAGGTGGTCTGCAACAGTAGGCACCAGCAGTCTGAAGCCCCCCTGTGACGGCCTCCACAGCTGAAGAGGGAACCCATAGGATCACTGTGACTGCATGGAGGGGCCCAGGCCCAGTTAGCAACAGCTGATAGGGTTCCTGGTTGGAGCAGTATAAGCAGATGTGCCCCCACCACACCAGTAGAAACAAGTGGAAGCAGTAACTAAACTCTATCGCTATGCGGAGGCACAAATCTACACCATCAAGCAATATGAAAAAATATATTAAATCTCCAGAACACAAGGAAAATGACAAACACACAGAAAACAACCCCAAAGACAATGAAATATACAACCTAAATGATGATGACTTCAAAACAGCCATCATTAAAAAACTCAATGAGTTAAAAGAGAATTCAGATAGACAACTCAACGAGTTCAGGAGCTATGTCACAAAAGAGTTTGATACTATAAAGAAGAACTAAACAGAAACGCTGGAAATGAAGAACACAATAGAGGAGATTAAGAATGATCTGGATGCACTGAACAGTAGGGCCGATAATATGGAGGAAAGAATTAGCAATTTGGAAGATAGAAATATAGAAATGCTGCAGGCAGAGGAGGAGAGAAAGCGAAGACTAAAATGAAATGAAGAAACTCTCCGAGAATTATCTGATGCAATTAGGAGATGCAACCTAAGGATTATAGGTATACCACAGGGAGAAGAGAGGGAGAAGGGGGCAGAAAGCCTATTCAAAGAAATAATGGCTGAGAACTTCCCAAACCTGGGGAGGGAGATGGAACTTCATGTGACAGAAGCCAATAGATCTCCAAACTTTATCAATGCAAGAAGACCAACCCCAAGGCATATAGTAGTGAAGCTAGCAAAGGTCAACGACAAGGAGAGACTATTAAGGTCAGCCAGGCAGAAGAAATTAACCTACAAAGGAACCCCCATTAGGCTTTCAGCAGACTTCTCAGCAGAAACTTTACAGACTAGAAGAGAGTGGAATGATATATTCAAAAATCTGAAGGACAAAAACCCACAGCCAAGAATTTTCTACCCAGCGAAAATATCCTTCAAATACGATGGAGAAATAGAAACTTTCCCAGATAAACAAAAATTAGGGGAGTTCATTGCCACCAAACCTCCTCTTCAAGAAATGCTCAGGAAAACCCTCATTCCTGAAAAATCAAAAAAAGGAAAGGGACTACAAAACCAAGAGCAAAGGAGATAAGTAGAAGGACAACAACAGAGAGTAGCAGCTCTACATCAGAACAGACTAAACCATGGGAAGAGAAACAAGGGAAATTGAAGAGAACTGGAAAACAAGACATAAAATGGCAGCGGTAGGCCCCCACATTTCAATAATCACTCTAAATGTAAATGGATTGAACTCTCCAATCAAAAGACACAGAGTGGCAGGATGGATCAAAGAACAAGACCCAACAATATGCTGCCTCCAGGAAACACACCTCAGCCCCAAAGACAAACACAGACTCAGAGTGAAGGGATGGAAGACAATACTCCAAGCTAATAATGAACAAAAGAAAGCAGGTGTCGCTATACTAATATCAGACAAAGTAGACTTCAAAGTAAAACAGGTAAAGAAAGACAAAGAGGGACAGTATGTAATGATAAAAGGGATTCTCCACCAAGAAGACATAACACTTGTAAATATATACGCACCCAACACAGGAGCACCAAAATTTGTAAAGCAATTCTTAACAAAACTAAAAGAAGACATCAACAACAATACTATAATAGTAGGGGACCTCAACACCTAATAGTAGGGGACCTCATTAACACTAATGAATAGAACATCCAGACAGAAAATCAACAAGGATAGTATAGAATTAAATGAAAAATTAGACCAGATGGACTTAGTAGATATATATAGAACACTTCATCCAAAAAGAGCAGGCTACACATTCTTCTCAAGTGCGCATGGAACATTCTCAAGAATAGACCATATTCTTGGAAACAAAGCAAGCATCAATAAATACAAGAGAGTTGAAATAATATCAAGCATCTTTTCTGATCACAATGCTATGAAACTAGAAATCAACTACAAGAATAAAGTAGAGAAAGGTGCAAAAATGTGGAGACTAAACAACACGCTACTGAACAAACAATGGATTATTGAAGAAATTAAAGAAGAAATCAAATATTATCTGGAGACAAATGAAAATGAGAACACGTCATACCAAATCATTTGGGATGCAGCAAAAGCAGTCCTAAGAGGGAAATTCATTGCAATACAGGCTCACCTCACAAAACAAGAAAAAACTCACATAAGCAACCTCAAACGACACCTAACAGAATTAGAAAAAGAAGAACAAACAAAGCCCAGAGTCAGCAGGAGGGAAATAATAAAAATAAGAGCAGAAATAAATGATATGGAAACTACAAAGACAATAGAAAGGATCAATGAAACAAAGAGTTGCTTCTTCGAAAAAATTAACAAAATCGACAAACCCTTGGCCAGACTGACCAAGAAAACAAGAGAGAAATCTCAAATAAATAAAATTAGGAATGAGAGAGGAGAAATCACAACAGATACCAAAGAAATACAAGGGATCATAAGAGAATACTATGAAAAACTATATGCCAACAAATTCAACAACCTAGAAGAAATGGACAAATTCCTAGACTCTTACAACCTCCCCAAACTGAACCAGGAAGAAATGGAGAATCTGACTAGGCCAATCACAAGTAAAGAAATAGAAACAGTAATCAAAAACCTCCCCAAAAATAAGAGTCCAGGACCAGACGGCTTCTCTGGAGAATTCTACCAAACATTCAAAGAAGACTTAATACCTATCCTTCTCAAACTATTCCAGAAAATTGAGGAAGATGGAGTCCTCCCCAACACATTCTATGAAGCCAACATCACTCTGATCCCCAAACCTGACAAGGACAACACAAAGAAGGAGAACTACAGGCCGATATCACTGATGAACATAGATGCAAAAATCCTCAACAAAATTCTGGCAAACCGAATACAGCAATACATAAAAAAAATTATACACCATGATCAAGTGGGATTTATACCAGGGACACAGGGATGGTTCAACATCCGCAAGTCAATCAACGTGATACACTACATTAACAAAATGAGAAACAAAAACCACATGATCATCTCAATAGATGCAGAGAAAGCATTTGACAAGATCCAACACCCATTTATGATAAAAACCCTCAATAAAATGGGTATAGAAGGAAAATACCTCAACATAATAAAGGCCATATATGACAAACCCACAGCCAACATCATACTCAACGGACAAAAACTGAAAGTCATCCCTCTGAGGACTGGAACAAGACAAGGGTGCCCAGTTTCACCAATCCTATTCAACATAATACTGGTGGTGTTAGCCAGAGCAATTAGGCAGGAAAAAGAAATAAAAGGAATCCAAATATGCAACGAAGAAGTAAAACTCTTGCTGTTTGCAGACGACATGATCTTATATATAGAAAACCGCAAAGAATCCATAGGAAAACTACTGGAAATAACAGCTACAGCAAAGTTGCAGGGTATAAAATCAACATGCTTAAATCAGTAGCATTTCTATATACAAACAATGAACCAACAGAAAAAGATATCAAAAACTCAATCCCATTCAGAATCGCAACGAAAAGAATAAAATACCTTGGGATAAATTTAACCAAGGAAGTGAAAGATTTATACAATGAAAAGTACAAGACTTTCTTGAAAGAAATGGACGACAACCTAAAGAGATGGAAAGACATTCCATGCACATGGATTCGAAGAATAAACATAGTTAAAATGTCCATACTACCTAAAGCAATCTACAGATTCAACGCTATCCCAATCAGAATCCCAAGGGCATTCTTTACAGAAATTGACCAAAGAATCCTAGAATTCATATGGGGCAGCAAAAGACCGCGAATTGCTAAAACAATCCTGAGTAAGAAAAACAAAGCCAGAGGTATCACAATCCCCAATTTCTAAACATACTACAAAGCTACAGTGATCAAACCAGCATGGTAATGGTACAAAAACAGGTCCACAGATCAATGGAACAGAATTGAAAGCCCAGAGATAAAATCACACATCTATGGACAGCTAATCTTCGACAAAGGAGCAGAGGGCCTACAATGGAAAAAAGAAAGTCTCTTCAACAAATGGTGTTGGGAAAACTGGACAGCCACATGTAAAAGAATGAAGATCGGTCATTCTTTTTCACCATTCACAAAAATAAACTCAAAATGGATCAAAGACTTAAAGATTAGGCCTGAAACAATAAGTCTTCAAGAAGAGAATATAGGCAGTACACTCTTTGACATCAGTTTCAAAAGAACCTTTTCAGACACTATAACTCCTCAGATGAGGGAAACAATAGAAAGAATAAACAAATGGGACTTCATCAGACTAAAGAGTTTCTTCAAAGCAAGGCAAAACAGGATTGAAACAAAAAAACAGCCCACTAATTGGGAAAAAATATTTACAAGCTACTTATCCGACAAAGGATTAATCTCCATAATATACAAAGAACTCACACAGCTTAACAACAAAAAAACAAACAACCCGATCAAAAAATGGGCAGAGGACATGAACAGACATTTCTCCAAAGAAGATATAAGTATGGCCAAGAGACACATGAAAAGATGTTCATCATCCCTAATCATCAGGGAAATGCAAATCAAAATTATACTAAGATATCACCTTACACCCGTTAGATTGGCAAAAATACCCAAAACCAAAAGTGACAAATGTTGGAGAGGTTGTGGAGAAAAAGGAACCCTCATACCCTGTTGGTGGGAATGCAAACTAGTGCAGCCACTATGGAAAACAGTATGGAGATATCTCAAAAAGTTAAAAATAGAAATACCCTATGACCCAGCCATCCCACTACTGGGTGCCTACCCTAAGAATCTGAAATCAATCCCAAGAATCCCATGCAGCCCTATGTTCATCGCCACATTATTTACAATAGCCAAGACGTTGAACCAACCTAAATGCCCAGAACCTGGCAACTGGATAAAGAAGATATGGTATATGTACACAATGGAATACTACTCAGCTATAAAAAAGGACCAAATTGTTCCATTCGCATCAACATGGATGGACCTGGAGGGTATTATGTTAAGCGAAATAAGCCGGACAGAGAAAGACGAACTCTATATGACCCCACTTATAGGTCAAAGTTAACATATAGACATGGAGAACTGATCGGTGGTTACCAGGGAAAAGGGGGGAGTGGGGGGAGGGCACAAAGGGTGAGATGGTGTGCCCATATTACTAACAATAATGTACAGCTGAAATCTCACAAGGTTGTAATCTATCATAATCTTAATAATAAAAAAAAGAGAATAAGGGATAGAAAATGTAAACACAGAGATATGGCAATGAAATGACATTCATAGGACCCAGTTTTCATTTAATTTATGTGTATTATGTGAAGAAGAGACACAGTACATTGCAAATAATTTCTTTTTATCTGATGGACAGTTTTGAAGCTTTTTTTTTCAAATAAAGAGTACTGGATTAAAATATAGCCTTATAAGTTGTACCTTTGAAGAAAGCTTTTTTTGCTGTCTTGAATAGCCATTTTGTACCAACTATAGCTCACCCTGATCTTTGTGTCCTCAATAAATCTTAGAATTGGTTGTTCTAAAGTAGGGAATGGGCCAAAGAAGGGGATATATCAACATGTCAAATTGGAAAGGAAATCAATTGCTTTTCCAATGATCAAGGAGAATATAGCATCAAGGATATGAACTTGTCTTGCTATTCTTATGGGACAGCAAACAATTGCCATAACCATGCTATCCAGCAACCGGAAATGATGAATTAGATATTGACGAAATCATATACTTATTGTGGTACAAACACCTGTTGGCTATCAGAAAAGAATAAAGCCCTTAAAATAAAGCAAAAGGCAACGAAAATAAAAACAACTGTGCTACTTTCCCAACAGCATGTGATGATGAATTTCTCACTCAAAGCCTCTGAAGAAAAGATAGGTTGCTCATTCTGAATCAGTTTTAGTTCTCAGCATCTTTAAAAGACTTTTTCAGCCAACTTACTCTTAGAACATGGTAGCTAGGCACAGGTGATTGTTAATTTTTTTCCCTTCAAAGAGAGGCATTCTCAGGCAACTTTTAAAGTGATTTATTTGGAAACATTGTGGTGATACCCTTCAGAGACTGATAAAGAACTAGTTAGGACTCTGGCCCTACTGGCCAAAGATGAAGATGACAGTATAAATTGCAGTAGTTGACAAACTGTAATGGAATAATGGAAAGGCTGGAATTACTTCTGGCTTAAGAGACCTAATTCTATGGCTTGTACTCAATGTAAATATCTTAGAATAGCTTAGAGAGGAAAAATGATCTACTTTAGTTTTGATGCCTGCCACTTAATGTAAAAGTCTTCTCTGTCGCGGGCTACCTTTTCTTCTCCCAGTAGCACCCAGCATTATAAACAAATAATTGATTTGAACCAAATGTAATGTTTGGGTAGGTGACACAACATATGCATGAGAGAAATGAGGGACCTAATAGTGCAAGTGAGAGTAACTGAAATGATTGTCTTGAGGTCCAAGCTGGGTATGAAAGGAAGTGAAGCAGGTGGGGGTTTGGTGGCTGGAGAAAAGGGCCACCAAAGTCAAGGGACTGGACGCTTAAGTAGATTTAGTGGCTGAGACAGAGTGGGAGAAGTTTTATGGATGACTAAGATTGCTTTCAGATTTTGAGATTTAAGATATCTTTGTCTCTGGATGATACTGTCTAAATTCAGGCCATGTAAGTGGAGAGAGTAAGGTCAATAAAATAAATGAAGTCAAGGAACTGTGACAACAGGATGCTGGGTGGGTCATCCAGTTGAACAATGAGTACAGCAGACTCCCAATTATTAATTAGTCAGTTACTGAGCATCTGTACAGGGAATTAAGGATGAAGGAAATTGGAAGACATACTGTCTATGTTCTCTAGGACTGTGGGTAACAGATTAAAAAATCAGTTACAATGTACTTGATGGTTATAATATAGATAGTGCCTGCCTCTCAGTAGGTATTTGAATTTTTGTCAAAAGAATAAATACATGCATGAAATCCTAAGGGAACATGAAGGAACTAACCTAGCAAGGGTAACAGGGGAATGAGTATGGAAGAGTGTCATAGAAAGACACCCAGAGGAGATAAGATTTGAGCTGAATTTTGAAGGATAGTTGGCCATCAGCAAGGTAGATTTTAGGGTCTGGAGTGAGATATTCCAAGCAGAAAAGAAAGATACCTCTCTGTGCAAAGGCAGAGAGGCAAGGTGAGGCTGGAGTACAGGATGCATGCAGGAGAGGACTAAAGGAGCTCCCTTAGGAAGGACCTGAATGCCTTGCTTTGTTATTTGGACTTTATCTTGAAGGAAATAGAGAGCCATTAGAAGATTTTAAGATGGGATGTGATAAGATCAGATTTAGAATTAGAATTTCTAATTACTATTTTATTCGCAGTGTAGAGATTATATTGGAGGGGGTCATACTGTAGGCCTTTTGGAGCATTCCACATTTGAAGTGTCTATTCTACTAGACAATTGAATCGTCAGAGTCTTTTGCTTTTGTTTTACATCAAATTAAGTGTGTACGAATATATGTATACATATATGTATAAATATTTGTATATATTTATGCTTATGTTTATAAATAGTTGTACATATAAATACAGGTAACATCCCACACACACTATATATATATATATGTATATATATACACACACACACGCACACACACACACGTATATATATATACGTGTGTGCGTGTGTGTGTGTATATAGTATGCAGATAGGATGAAGTTTTTCTGTGAGAAACTGGAAAAAGCAAAATAACAAAAGTTTATTTGTGTGTCGGGAACCCAGACACCTTTTATGTCTTCACTTCATCTCTCTCAGCATCTAGGCTCTTCTTCATGGCCCAGGAGGTCTGCTTAAGTTCTAGCTTCATATACACATTCCAACTAACGAGAAAGAGAAAGGGATGGAAGAAATAGATACCCTTTACTTCAAGAACCTTTTTACTCTAAGGATACATTCAACATGAAGTGTCAGCACATATCCCATTGGCCAGAATTTAGCCTAAGAGCCTCATTTGGCTGCAAAAGAGGCTATAAAATATTATCTGTTCTGGATGACAATATGCCCAGTTAACAATGATGGTTCTCTTATGAGGAGGAAAGGGAAGGAATGCAGCATGGGAACTAGCAGTCCCTGCCACATACAAAAAGTGGTTAGTTTTTCCCCTTCCAGTAATTCTGTCTAGAGAATAGGTGAGTGTGTGTGTATGAAGTTGATATGTTCTTAAAAGTTCTTCCATTTTGAGCAACACAATCAGCGCACATTTCGTGGGCAATAATAACAATAAGTATGAACATTTGTCAGAATGATTGTGTTTATGTAATTAGCTTAGTGTACACTAAGTGTGATGATTGTAATAGGTTGCATTTGTATAGAGATTTAAAAATTTTTACCAAGTACATTCACACCTCACACCTCCACCTCATACAGTCTATATAGTGTTTCTAAAATAAATAGGATGATGGTACTATCCCCATTTTATTACTGGAGAAATGGAATTATGTGGTTTGATGTTGAAACTAGAATTCATGTTCATTGACTCCTACTCCTGGGCTATTAATAGAAGGGAATAATAGCATGGGTTTTTGAGAATAGAGGATAATTTATATTTTAGTTTGAATGAATGTATGCTGATGGACGTGACATTCTTGTCATTTGAAAACCCAGCATTCAAGAATCCATTTTTTTCTGTCACTTTCCTGAGCAGTGATATCTTGGCCATGGTCGGAGCATCCCATTTTCCCAGAGGTGTGACTGTTTCCTTTTCCCAAGAGAACACATCAGATGTTTGGTGTTGCTCAGTTAACCTGAGTATGACAGATAAATTTACTTATCAATTATTTCCCTGCCAATGCAACACAGAAACCTTATCTACATATTGTTTTTGACATATTCACTGTACAAAATAATCCGAGAATTCAACTATCTTTGTTTTACTGCAAGGTTACTTTGTAAAAACAGTTCTCTGTTAAATATTATCACCATAATTGCAAAATGAAGCAAACCCTTTTAACAACTGACTCCAATCATGCCGTGTATTGCTGGAGGACATAGTTTATCATTTCTTTTCCAGTGGTCTTTCTAATTAATAAAAAGTATTTTCAGCCTATTATCTGTTGGAATAAACTTTCTGAAGATACTTCTGTGTTACAAATAACAAAGGAGAAAGAAAACCATTGAGTCACTGACTGGGCCAGGACTCGAGCCACATCTTTTGAAAAGACTGAATTTTTAATTAAAAATCCAAGTGGCATTGTTTAAATTTTAAACTTTCATTTGATAAGAACCAAACTGACTACTAATCAAGGGCTAAAACAAGATAATCTGGCATGAAGTTTCTTTATTTGTTTGTAATAAGTTTATCTATTGTGGAAACTAATAACACAACTTTTTGCTAATTATGAATAATCTCCGTGGACATTTTTCAGTCCTCGTCACACTTCTCTGCTCAGTAACTTTTACTATTGTTAAGTACTCTCTCTGTCTTGAAACATGTTTTTCCTTTGGTTTCTGTAACTTTACTCTCTTTTCTCTTTCCAAAGACTAGTGTGCTCTTCTTGGTTTCCTTTGCAGCCTCATCCTTGTCCACCCAACCATTGAATGGGGTTTGTTCCTAGCCTGTCCTTCTCTCCAGCTTCCTTTGCTTCTCTCTTCTCTTTCTTACTTCAGAACAACTGTACATGCTGTTCTCTCTGTCTGAAATATTCATCTCTCAGATCTTCACCTGATTAGCTTGAATTAGTCATTTAGATCTAAATTTAATCATTACTTGTTCAGGGAAGTCTTCCTTGAACTCTGATTAGGAAAATTACCTGTTATAGCTGTCATAGCATCATTCACCTCTTCTAAACTCATAACATAGTGACATGTCCATGGAGACAGAACCCATATTGTTTTGCTCACAGTTAATCCTCAGTGTCTGGTACAATCTTTGTGACACACTAGGTGAACAATAAATATTTGTGAATGAATGAATGAGTGCATTTTCATGGATATGCATAACACATTATGAAAATACCCTTTGTGTAAGTTATACACGTGGAGATAAATATATCCAGAAGTATCCTTACTTATTGGCTGAGTTGAGATTGAAGCATAGTCAAAAAATGAAAGGTGAATGTCAAGTCATTGGGTTTTCAAGGTGAGATGTGGGCTTTGTTCTAAGTGTTGTGGGACTTCAAAGATGCTATTTCAGGCACAGAACAGAATGAATATAAATGGTTAGATAGTATCACTTTAATCCTTTTAAATAATATTTCACTTTCTCTGGATACCTTTAATATGTAATATCAAAGGCAAATATCATTTTTCTTTATCCAAACACAGGCTTGGATACACAGAGGAGATGACATAGAGATGTTGAAAAGTTTGCCGGTTAAGTTAATGATGACCCTCAAATATTCAGTATTCGTTTGTTTCTATGATGAAAATCTGAATAATTGAATGAGGAATTGTGGGACTTCTAGCGTGGATCAGTTTTATGGTTTGAGGGTCAGAACTAATAAAATCTTAATGTTGCATCTCTAATCAACATGTAAGTTGATTACATTATTATAGTCTTTCATTAACAAGCATATGACGTTGTTTCTTCTAGAGACAAATTTTATTCTTTTAGGGGTAAATTTCAATGGCAAAAAAGTGCATATTTTTGATGTTTAATTTTCTGTGAAGTTTTAGTGGGAAAATTGCAGATACTGTCAAATGAAAATGAGCATCCATGCTCAGCCCTGGGTCCAGATAATTTCTTCTGTGGATTAGACTGATAAAGTCCTAGGGGATTACTTTGTGTCTGTTTTCAGTAGATGCTTTAAATCTTATAACACACATTTTATCATAACGTAGCCATTGGGAAACAGTAATTTAGTGGCTGTTCACATAATTGTTTCTCTTCCTCCCCTCCACCCCTACCCCATTTTAAATTGCTTGTTATAGATCATGACTTTGTTAAATTCTTACAGAAACATTTTGGAAACTAGAGCTATTAGGGAAAAGTAAAGTGCGCAGTTGGAAATCATCTGAATAATTTGATTCATGTGAAATTCCATTTTGAACCACGCAAGTCCTATCCCACTCACTGTGTCTTCCTTTTAGCCTGTCTACATCTCCACAAATTATGTAATAACTTGAGTAAATGCTTTGTCCACTTGGATGATGGTGATGCATCTATAAACCTCCCACCTCTAGGTATTATGTACTGAAATGGAGTGTGAAAAGCTGAGTCAATTTTTATTTTCTCTAGGCACAAAAAAAAAAAAAAAACAAGAAAAGAAAGAAAGGAAGAAAGAAAAGAAGAAAGGGATAAAAGAAAGGACAGAGAAAAGTGCTTGGCAAAAATTTCCAGTGCAGGGAAGGTGACTCGTCATGCTAGCGATCTTGCTAGATCTTGCTAGATCAGGGCAAAGTCTAGGATGTTATGAAGGAGCTTCCGAGGGATTCTCTTGTCATGTGTTGTGATGACATTTGTGTCACTCCTTACTCATTTTCACATAAATTATATAACAACATACCCTTTATTAGTGGTTAACATTTCAAAAATCCTTTAAAACAAAATATGTGTTCATGCAGAGAATGTTTAAATCAATAAAATTGATATGTCAGAAATTATTCTGAACAATTCTGTAGATTACCTCTGGGAGGAAGAGGAAGAATGTCGTCTGGGAGGGGAGACCTAAGGGGCTTCAATCTTATTGGCAACATTTTATTTCTTTGGGTGAGTGATGGTTTAAATAAGTATTTGAAATCTTATTCTGTTTCATATGTAATACATTTTTAATAAGAATACTACATTATAAGGCAGACCTAATAGTCCCTAGTTTTGTCAATTTGAGCAAGCAAGTTGTATTATCATTCTGGATCTTAATGGACTTCATGTGAAAAAGAAAAAAAACAATAAACACGATAATTTATGAAGTCAGAGATTGACTAAGGTATGGCCATCTTTTGAAGACTACTCCGGTTTTACGACCAACAATTAGGTCATTTGTAATTCATTCATCCTTTGAAACTTTATGGAGTTGCTAACGTTTACATGCAGTTGACTCCATATGTAATTATATGTATATAAAGTTAAAGTTATTATAAGACTTCCAGAATTTAAAAGGGAGGTGCCTTTCCTAGAATCAAGTGTAATTGGAAGTGAAAGTATTAGGTGTTCATTGTCTGAACACAATCCAAACCACTGCACAATTAGATTAATTCAGGGAAAATAGAATCATAGAAGGTTATGGCTGGAAGGAACCTCAGAGATGATCTAATTTGCCCCTTCAATTACAAATGGGGAAATGATTACAGTCCACAGAAGCCTTAGTCACACAGCTAGTTACTCGAAAAGCTAGTGCTAAAACTAAGATTTCAGAGCTTTCCTCACTGTTTCTTTACCACTGTATTGGTATTTCCCAAATTGTCATTTCCAAAATTGTTCATATGAGTGTAGCCAACCAAACAAAACTAACAAACAGCAACAATAAAGCCTGGATTTGGTGGTAAAGTAGCTTTTTGGAATTTTGCATCATATAAACCCCTTGAGGATTCACAATGCACTTTACTGCTGTGACAAGCTCTACAGTAGAGGAATCTATAATTGTTTAATCAACTCTTTCCAAAATTTTTGACAGCTGAACCCTTATTGTGTGAAACATTCAGTACATTTTAAGGAAGACCGTTTGACTAATGCTATAAAATTAGTTAAATTACTTTTTATCATCATGCAGTCTAATTGAATAATAGGTCAATTTTTAAAATTAGGTTAACTGATATGGCAGCATATAGATCCACCTTAATTCACTTAATTTACTTAACTTCCACTTAACGAAAAGGGCATTGACCCCCGTTTTCAATAAAGAGGTCGGTGTTCCATAAGTGCTTTTAAAACTTTTCACTCGTGGGCTGAAGAGAAAGAAGGTTCTCTCTCATGAAAACTGACAGGGGAACATGCTCATGAAAATGGTAGTTAGTAATTATAACGTAAATACAGGTGTTCAGCTATGGCAATGGAAACAGAGAGAATAAAGAGAAAAAGGGAGAGAAGAGGAATCAGAACTGTTTCAGAGTGATAGACTGTTTTAGCCCTATCCTTTTTTCACTAGGAAAATCCTCAAACCAAATGAAAATACCAGAAAGTGTCATGAGGAAGATGATTAGTGTGAGGGAAGTAGAAAGGAGGGAAAGGCGTCACACACAGACATGCTAAAGATGAATATGACAATATGCTACCTCCTCTGTGGGATTATGTTTAAATTTCCCAACAAAATGAACTCTTCCAGTCTAAACTCCTAAAACTTTTCCTTCTTAGCTCTATAATTTTAGTTAGCCTGTTCTAGATTTTCCTTTAATTAGTTGAGTATATATTTTATCACACCCAAGATATTGTTCTAGAGGACAAGGACAGTAGTTGTCTTTTTACTAAGTTCCATGGATACTGGCAGATTACTTTGTATCAATTGTCCTCTCAATGAATGTTTGTTGAATGAATACAAATATGACAAAACCAACGAGCATGCATGGTACACATAGTACATAACTACAGTTGAGTATGTGAAGCATTAGCTCTGATGATCCCTTCTCTCAAGAGCTTTAGAGTTTACTCAAGACAATGCACTAAAAAAGAAACAACATTCTTGTATAAAACCCTTGATATAGGACATGTCCATAAAAGGGAAAGATCAGAGAGGCTTTGTAGAGAAAAGTGTTGAAAATTATTATTTATTGATGGCAGTGTTTGTTGAGTGTACTAGTTTCTGGCTGCTGTTGTAACGAACTATCACAAAGTTAGTGCTTTGAAACAACACAAAGTTATCACTTTATAGTTCTGGAGGTCAGAAGTCTGAAATGAGTCTTATGGGACTAAAATTAAGGTATTGGCAGGGCTGCATTCATTCTGGAGGCTTTGGGAGAGAATCCATTTCCTTGCCTTTTCTAGCTTCTAGAGACTGCTTGTATTCCTTAGCTTGTGGCCTTTTACTGAATCTTCAGTGCACAACACTATAACCTCTGCTTCCATCTTGAGACCTTTCTGACTCCTTCTTATAAGGACTTTGTGATTACATTGGGCCAAATTGAAGAATCCAGGGTTGTATCCCCATTTTAAGATCTTTAACTTAATTATATCTGCAAAGTCCCTTTTGCCACATAAGGTAACCTGTTCATAGGTTCTGGGGATTGGGACATGGAAATCTTTGCAGGGCCATTCTTCTTCCTACCATACTGGGGAATCAGCATGAGCAAAGTTCTGGAGGTAGAAATAAGCATGGAGTGTGTAGCTGAACAATAAAAATCAAAACAAAATGTAGAGTACGTGTTAAGAAGTGTAGCAAGTAGAATTGCTAGTAGGTGGGCATGAGTTACAAAGGGCTTTAAAATTTAGGACACGAGATTTAAGTTTAATGCAGTTAATACCAGAGAGCTAACCAAGTTTTTGAGAAGTGGCTGGTATTGTGAAAATGGCATCTGTAAGAGATTAATCAGATAGGATTTATAAGAGAAGCTGATGGAGAGAAAATTTGAAGGCAGTGAGACTGGCAAATGCACAATTGAATTTGTTACCTTGCATAGTTCTTTACATATATGGACACTTAGTATACTTCTATAGACTATTTTTATTAAAGGCTTGAATTAGAATGGCAATCATTAAACTTTTCGCAAGTCAGTAATTTTGGATCCTATCTATATTTGGACCATAGTCGTGGTTGTCTTTCATGACTGTGGTAGTCTGTGAAGCAAGGCTGTAACTCAGTTGTTAGTGTTTTTTCCTTGCTCCTCATCATCTTTTGTTCTGCCTTAACGTCTATATTCCAATGGCTGTTCTGAAGGGGCTCTTCTTTTTCTCAGTTAGAGAAATCTCTCATGTTCCTGTGAAAGTTAACTTTATGTAAGGAATGATAAATTACTTCTTTTGACATCATTGTAAATTTTATTCATTAATTCTTATCTTTGTGATATTAATGAATTCTTCCTACGAGGAAGGTACTCATATCAAACTAAATATTTACTTTAAATGCATCTTAGCTGGAGCTTTTTTTACTTTAATCTGCAAAGGGTCAACAGTTAACTGGATAAGAAGGATTCACCTTTTCAATTGTAATAGAATATGCTGAATGATGTGGTTTTTTGGGGGTTGTCACAAAGCCATGGAGTCCTAATTATATTTAATATCAGTGTGAAGAGCACCAGAAGGGCAAAGACTACATGTAAAATAGATATTTGTTGTTTTTGCTTACCTGGTATCCATCCTTTTTTCTGCTGGCAATAGGCCCTCCCATCCTCTCCTATCACAATCCATGTATTATGTACATCCTGTAACCCCACTCTTGATGGCCATTTAGTGTCAAAGTAATGAGTTCTATAGTTGGCTTTTAACCTAACTTGAGTCAATGAGAGGTAAGCCTGGGACTTTTGCTAGAACTACTGGGGATGAGGCGCCCACTCTCTACTGGGATGGTTAAGCTGGTAGGATCTAAGTCTGGGGCTGTTGAAGCTTGCGTTAGAGAGAGCTTCCCTTATAATGAAGCCAATGCAGAAGAAAATTAAGCTGGTGAAAAAAAGACCCTTCATCCTGGTGAGATTATTTGAGCCCTAGATCCAACTCTGACTGAAGCTGAAATTTTTCCTTGCATTTTTGGTTTGTAATCCAGTATTTTCTTCATTATTTAAGCTGATTTTAGTTGTGCATCTATCAATTTCAGTCAAGAGTCCACTCTAATATCATACACATACCATACCCAGAATCTCACTTGGGCTCCATGGTCTTGTCAGGATCTTTCTCTAGAATGTTGACAAAGGTCTCCAGGGTGACTGCCCTCAGTTTTTCACTTTGTACTCTCAGTAGAAGTGAGCTGGACTTCCTCACTACCTCCTGATAATTTGCAGCCATAAAACTCTGTGAATATATGATACTATTAGTAGTAGCACCAATAAAAATACAGCAGAGTATTTTGGAAAATAGAATTTCATTGTCTTAATGAGGGCTGGAACCTGCTTGATGAATCTTCTCATATATTTCCTGTTTATAGAATTAGAGGAATGGGCACATGGCTGACTCAAATTTATTTATTACCATCATGGATCACCTCCATATTTCAGTAGTGATATATTTTTTTATAAATCCTGAGATTTACTTATGTTATAAAGAATAGAGACACAGTTTTACTGGAAGAATCTTAAAAAAGATTTAATTAAATGCATGGTATCCATAAGTGACAGGAATCAGAAATGATTCTCATTCATTCTCTGTTTAGAGAGAAACTTTAACAAACATTTTTTGAAGATTAAATATTACAGTATTTTCTCAAGTTTTTGTTCTTTTAATAGCTTTCCATTCTCATCACCACCTATAATGAAGGAGGCAGAGGGAATAATTCTGTTGCTAACTCTTTTTTTTTATTTGAGGAACACGAGCCCTGAACTAACATGTGCTGCCACTCCGCCTCTTTTTTCTGAGGAAGACTGGCCCTGAGCTAACATCTGTGCCCATCTTCCTCTATTTTATGTAGGATGCCTGCCACAGCATGGCTTGATAAGCAGTGCGAAGGTACGCACTGGGGATCTGAACTGGCAAACCCCAGGGACGTGCGAATTTAACTGCTACACCATTGGGCTGGCCCCCTGTTGCTAATCCTTAAGTTCTTTTGATTTGCTGAGATTTTTATGCCAATAATAGTTTAAACCTTCTTTTTTGAAAAAGCACATTGTCTAAATTTAAAACATAGGTGACACTACGGAAATATTTGGGAAGCAATATTTGGAAAAACTAAAGGAACAGAGCAAAATCACTATCCAATGTATGACCATTCAGAACTACCCTGCTTTGAGGCTTTTTGACAATAGGCTAGGCAGAGGGAGGAAAGATTAAAACACTTTCTTTTTGGATAGATAGTTAGACTACCTTTTAATTAATATCAGGCCTCTGTATGTTTGCTGATTTTATTCCTCAACACCTGCTATTTATACCTGCTATTTCTTTATTAATCAATTTCTAGACTACTTGCTTTCTGTATTCAATCCTGTTGTATGTACAAAGGCTATGATCTATTGCATTTTGAAGAGCCTTAAAGGTTATTTAACAAAATATGTATCCTACTCACTAGGGGAATGTATTTCACAACATTTATGCAGGAAATATATTTGGATTACCTATTAATTAGCAGAGATTCTGCCTTACATCAGGGATGGATAAAATCAAGACACTCCTCCACCCTCCCTGGAAGCTCACAATCTAATGGGAGAGACAGAAAAGTGAAGTGGGGGGCCGGCCCCGTGGCTGAGTGGTTACATTTGCGTGCTCTGTTTTGGTGGCCCAGGGTTCACTGGTTTGGATCCTAGGCATGGACAGGGCACCGCTCATCAGGCCATGCTGAGGTGGTGTCCCACGTGGCACAACCAGAAGGACCTACAACTAGAGGATACAAGTATGTACTACGGGACTTCGGGGAGAAGAAGAAGAAAAACAAATAACTAAAAAAAACAAAGATTGGCAACAAATGTTAGCTCAGGTTCCAATCTTTGAAAAAAACAGTTTGAAGTAAATGCAATAAAACTCTTGTTTCTTTCCTGCAAATAACCAGTCTGAAAAAAAAAAAATTGAAGTGAATAGACTACTACGAGACCCTATAAATAAATTTTATAAATAAAATAGACGTATATGTTGGAGGTATAGGAGCATTGGAGAAGGATACTTAACACATGTGACAGAAGCTGGAAAAGTCATTTTGAGGAGTAACATTTGAGCCAGGCTTTGAACAGGAAGCTTAGAAAATGAAGAACATTCCTGGCAGAGGAGACAATATGCAAAGACATGGAGACATGGAGAGATCACAGACAATTTGGAGCACTATGAACAAATTGACACGAGATGAAACTGTACTACTGATAAAGACTGTACTAAGACAGGCTTTGTGTGTGTGTGTGTGTGCGCGCCATTGTGAGGAGCTGAGGCTTAAATTGGTCATCCAGACAGCATGGTCACCTCCAGGGTTCACAAAGCAGTAGTTACGCTTTTGGATAGTGCTTATTGCCAGATAGTTTTGCCTATATATTTTCCTGAGATCTGCCTCCAATTTTTATATACTGGCCACATTCTCAACTATGTTACTTAAAATTAGTCCAATTGCTCTTTTATGTGACTGTCTTTCAGATAGTTAAAGGTGTCTCTTCCTTACCTTCTGTTCTCCAGACTTAAAGTTCCAGTCATTTCACCTATTCATCTTGCTTTTCCTGGAACATGCCAGCCTTGATACGTGGCTAGTCAAATTAATAAGTAGCCCAACTTGTGTGTAGAATGTGCTGACCTTTTTCTGGATTCTGTGAATAGGGCTATGAATGCTACTTATGATTGTATTGACATTTTTTATTTTTGTCACGGTTAATTACATTATATATTGGCATATGTTGACTTTAAAACCCATAGATTACTTTTATATGATTTACTACTGGTTTGATTCTGCCCAATCTTGTGGTTATGCAGGTGGCTTTTTGAACCTATGGACAAGATTTTACACATATCCTTGTTCAATTTAATTAATTTAAATTTAATATTGGCCTAGCATAATCATCTGTAGAGGTACTTAAATTTTCATTTTGTTTTTCTACATTATCAACTCTTTATGTTTTTGAATCATGTGCAAGTTAGATAAATATACTTTGATACAAATTTTTGATAAAAATATAGAATTTCAAAGGGTATATTTCAGCATACTGCAGCAGAGCACTACAGATCACCATCAAGGTTGATACTCTGCAAAATTGTTTGGCTAATCAGTTCTGAATTCACCTAAACCAACTAATATTTCCCTAGCTATACTCCTAATTCATAGTGACTATGTTAAATGCCTTTTTAAATCAAGTATACTATGTCTTTGACATTATGCTCATCAAGCGGTGTAATAACCTTAAAGCAAGTGGAAATAGTGTTAATTTGGCATCCTTTTTTCTTAATGAACATTTGTTGAGTCCCAGAAATTTGCATTTCATTTTTCATGTGAGTGTGACCTTATTGGGAAGTAAGGTCTTTGCAGATGTAATCAAGTTTAAATGAAGTCGTTAGGGTGAGCCCTAACTGGTCTCCTTATGAGAGGAGAAGAGACACAGGGACAGATACCCAGGAAGAATGCCATGTGACGATGCAGGCAGAGATTTTGTGATGTGTCTACCAGCATAGGGATGCCAAAGATTCCCAGCAATACCAGAAACTAAGAGAAAGACATGGAACAGATTCCCCCCTAAGGCTCTAGAGAAAGCATGGCCCTGTCAACTTTGATTTAGGGCTTCTAGTCTCCAGAACTATAACAGAATAAGTTTCTGTTGTTTTAAACCACCTAGTTTGTGGTCCTTTGTTATGGCAGCCCTAGAAAACTAATACATCGAGGCATGGATGTAAGTGTTCAGAATTCACTCGTACCCCCTTTTCGAAATTAGGCCAATATATACTCATCTCAATTCTTCTGGTGATGTTTTGGTTCTCTATGATTCTCCAAAGATTATTAAAGGTGGATTAATAATGACATTTTCAAGATATTTTAATGCCCTTGGATACGATTCCTCTGGGGCTACACAAATTTCAAGTATTTAGATGCTTCTTATCCCACTATTCACTCATTTAAAACTACTTATTGATTGCTAACTATGTGTTTGGATCTATGTTAGGCACTGGATATACAGATATAATCCTTGGACTTGAAGAGTTTATGGATAAATAAGGGTTATGGGCCAGTTAAAATATAAATACAATATAGAGTATTGAAAGAGGAATACCCGTAGTCCTAGGAGAAAGCAAGAATAGGCTTACTTGGGAAAGCTTACTGTAGCATTGAATTTAGGTCTGCATATAATATGTGTGGTAGAAGCCTAAGCCAAAAAAAAGAAAAAAAGAAGATCATCAGTTTGTTAATAAAAAATAAACCAAAAGAATGAAAGAACATTATATAGCATGAAGATGTAAGAAAACAAGAAGCTCTCTGGGAGTTTAGAGAAGTAGATCTGTTTGGAGTGCAGGGTCAGTGGCAGGGAAGAGAGAGAGCTGGAGAAGTTGGCCAGGGCTAATTCATGATATATCTCGGATTTCTTCTGGAAGGTGATAGACAGCTGTTAAAATGACTCTCAATCCTTCCAAACTTATAAAGCAAACTCTTGCAAAGGAAAATAAACAAACAAATAACAACAACAAAAACCCAAATAACTTCTTGTTGATCCCTAGAGTTGACTTAAATTGTTTTTATTTTAACCTTAATTAGTTATGTACAAACATAAAAGTGTCTAGAATTCTTATGCATATAATTCATATACAATGATATAATGAAAATATAATTGAAATACCAAAAAACTCACAACACTAAACAAATTCAATTTAAAAATATTAAGTTATATGAAAATGAATGTTTTTCTGAAGCTACATTGCATCCGCTATACTATCGTTTTGTTTTTTAAAAAATTTTTGAATTAGTGCTTTATTTTATTTTAGTAATATCTCATTCTGTCCATGCAACCTTGATAAAAAACAGTATGCTCTTTTGAGTCTTTGGAGAATTTGCAACTTCTCTGAGATTTTCCAGTCTACGAAAAGCCGTTAGCATATTTAGCAATTTAATAAAATTTTATAAAAACCTATGACAGAAATACACTTTGGCATTAAAACATTTGTAACTGGTCAAGGAGGTGTAAGAAGGCACACTGTCAAAGGCAAAGCTTGACTGTTTACTAACATGACTTAGAAAAATCTAATAATTCAACAAAAGTTATAGTTTTTTTCCAGTTAAATACTTTAAAGACTGTAGCCAAACCAGTACATTAGGGTTATTGTCTGTACTATAGGTTTTACTACCATGTACCGGCTAAGAGCTCAATTCTGGTTTTTCTTCTGTTTGAACAACCATAGAACTTTCACCATCACATCGTTTCCTAATATTCTTTCACTTTCACTTGGCACGAATACAATCTATTCCTTTCTCATTAACCTGTGACAATAAGAAATGTGCTACTTAGAGCTAAAGATAAACGGAATTCAAATACAAAAGCACTTAAATTATGTAATAATTCTTAGTTATAACTCAAAATAGGCTTATCCTAAATGTGTTCTATAACATGGTGTTAAAATTTTGTTAGAAATATTTGTGGATCGATCCCATTTGAAAAAATATTGTATTGCAGCATTTTAAAGCAGCATTTCAAACTACTCTTGCCTGTTTGCCGCCAGGTTTGTTCTCTTCTTTCCAGTTTGGAGATCATCCATGTGGAGAGCAAAGACTTAGTGAAATAGCAGTGATATAAGAATATTTTTGCTTTCTTCCTTTATTTTCTAGCATTATTTATTTTTTCACTTCTACAATAATTACTCAGGCATTCTGACAATACTGAGGATATAGTGGTGGGTTAAAAATACCGGGTTCTTTTATTCCTGCAGTTGAAGTCTTTATAGGTCATTAGTCAATCGCTTCCAGGGCTGAGTTTGACTGTTATATTTGGAGAGCAGACTTAACACATAAATTATATACGTTTTTAATGTATAGAACTGCACTGTCCTGTATAGTAACCACTAGCCACATGGGACTATTTAATTTGAAATTAATTAAAATTAAATAAAATTTGCTTCCTTAGTTACAAAAGCTACATTTAAAGTGCTCAATAGCCACATATGGCTAATGGCTACCATACTGGACAGCATAGACTTGATGAAATATTTTTAAGTTGTAACTAGATAAATACTTAGTGTTGAACAGTTTAACTCTTACCATTTATTTATTTTAGTTGACACTAAGGATGGATTCTACTTGAAATTAAACTATACCATGTACTCGTGATTCTAAATTGTGCTATTTATACTCAATGCTTTGGTTAATGAGTTTATTTTGTTTGTTTTTTGAGACGGAACAATTTTTTAATTTTGATAGCATAAATTGGATTTCAGATTTGTTTTGAAGAGAACCATTTTAGAAATTTAGTCTTTGTAAATAGCAGTGGCCATCCAGATACCAAATCAAAAGGGATTCACATTTAAAGCATTTATTTTAATGCCATCTTTCTTGAACAACAATACTAATATGATAAAATTATTACAGTATAGTAGCTGTATTAGAAAACTCTTGTTTAGAAATTGGTTACTTGGTTAAAATGCTCTAAAATTCTTCCATAACAAATCAGTGACCTAGACTTTTTAAGTAACAGAGAATGGAACTGAGGCAATATTGGAATTGTTCAATTAAAAAAAATTCTTTTTAATATGTAAAAAAAAAACCCCTTTTGCTTTAATCCTCTTGATCTGCATAGAGATGGATAGTTCTCAGTGAGCTTTATGTGTCTATAATTAAATATTTACAATAAATGTAAAGATGTTCTAGAAGCCACCTGTCAACATTATGCTCTGTTTGCATGGAAATTCTAAGGACTGTGTTTATGGTCATCACATTTATCTTTCGACATCATTGTATTCCTATGGCACCTCTGCTTACTCTCAAGCAAGCAATATTTGTGATCAAAACTGCATTTCTTGTTAGATGACATATGTAAGGTATAATTTTCCTTATTTGTAAATTATTATTCAATGTGATCACTACGATTCACTTTACCTACTCAATCTTGCATTTTCTGAGTATAGGCAGGTCTTTGTTGCTACCAGATTTCAGATTATGTCCTCTGACCTAGATTTTATCCAGTATTTTATCATGAACCTCATGATATCAAAAAGTCTACGTTTGTGTCTCACGTGAGGGGTAGAACTTCCAGGATTTTCTTTTAATTTAATTTTTTTTTTTTGGTGGGGTAAGGTGCTGGGGGAGTGATGGTTGGGGGAGGCAATTATGATTTAGATTCAAGAATAAATTTGGAATTCATGTTATTCGGTATGCAGAGTAGTTTATAAATAATCCTGTGCTTACCAGCACTGAGTTACCATAAGATAGACAGTAAAAACATTTTAATTCCCTCTCATTCCTTTCCTTTTTCTTGTAACCTAATACTTCAAAAATTAAAACAGGTATTATTTAGATTTAGTAGTTAAATCAATATATTGATCCTAGTCTTTGATATAAAATCTACATTAAAAAGTCATTTGGTCTAACCGTGTGTGCTTTGGAATTTTTAGCTTATTCCGAGGAATCAGTTTAACTTGAATTTTGCTTGTAAAGTGTTATAAGGGCCTTTAGCATTCATATTGAGACCCTGAACTGGGGTTTCATTTGTTCTCTTATGTTAAATATGTTGTAAGGTGCTGGTTAGTAATTTTGGATCTTGGATGAGACAGCACTGAAAATTAGCCAATCTGGATAAATTTTACTTCTATAGTATTGTGTACACACTGAGAAGTTAAAATGACCCATAGCTAATCTCAACTAGAAAATGATTATGTTTCAATGTGTGCTCTGCTTTCTCTTCCTCACTGAGGAGCCTCTATTGCTCATAGTTCGTGTGGGTGATGATATATGTAGCTGTCTCCCAGATTCTGTAGTCTCTTCACACTACAAGATGGTAGAAAATAAGATTCAGATTTTGACAGAAGGCTAGTAGATATATTTCTGTTTCTTTTATTTCCCTGTATAATATTTATCACATAGTGTCTTTTGGATGATGTTTCAAGAATAAATCACATATTATTATAGAAAACCAACTATAGTAAACATAGGTAATTATCTCCTTCTGAGAACCATCAGGTATTTTTCTTCCTAAAGGAGTGAGCCGAGTAGCACTTTATTTTTAATTAATCAGCCAATTGATTAATATGGGGGAAACTGAGTATTAGTTATGTGTTGAAGTGCATAAGAAGTGGTTTAAAGACAGATTGGTTAACATTTAGACTTAGCGGAAGGCAGTATTTAGGACTTGTGGAAATTTAGCAAACAGATATGATCTGTGCTGTCTTTTAAAATGAGTGTCATGTATTGAAAAAAGTTTTACTAATATCAACTAGTAGCAACATCATTGATTGCTAGAGGTTGTTACTGCAAGATAAGATTCTTCTTATCTACATTTCAGAAAAGTCTCTCTTGTGTTATTCCATGGAGCAGTAGATAGCAATTCTAAACCATTGAAGTACACTGATACTGTGCATTTTAATAGACTGATTTGGCTCTTTACCTTATAAATTACAAAGATTAGGAGCTGGACAGATTCTCAGGCATTAGCAAACAGAAATTTTATTATTACCACAGGCCAAATAAAAGGTATAGATATGCTAACGCAACATAGCAAGACCAGCTTGCAGAATGACACTGGGAATTGGGAATTTTCAATGGCTCATCCACATTCTCTTTCTTGCAATGAGCTGGGCATGGAAAATTTCATTCTTTCTCCAAATCTTTTTCAATTCATCAAAATTTGTCTTTAGTTAAACAGTAACAGTGACTTCCACATTCTCTGAAGCCATGTATTGAAGTCATTAAATGACAAATATGCTTCTTTAAGGAATTTTCTGTGATTTAATAGTCCAATAAAATCAGCACTCTTTCTCTCCTTTCCGTCCTTCCTTCCTTCCTTCCTTCCTCCCTCCCTTCTTCCCTTCCTTCCTTCCTTCTTTCCTTCCTTCCTTCCTTCTTTCCTTCCTTACTTCCTCTCTCTCAAGTTAGTTGAATTACAGGTAATCCAATTCAGCTTTTTTATTTGAGGCATCTAAGGCCCAGATAAGTTTAACAGTGACAGAGCCAGAACTAGACCCTAGATTTTCCCGATCCAGGTCTTTTTGTACCACATATATTACCTCCTTATAATATACATACTATAATAAGAATACTAACAAATGCTATAAGCCTTAACACATATATACTGAGCATTTACTGTGTGTGAAGTGCTATAATCGATGTTGTGGAGGAAACCAAGGTGAATGACACAAGGGTTATTTCCTCAATTAATTTGCATTCTTCTAGGGGAAATTAGTCATATTAACGTGATAATTGCCTTTAGAGTTTTTTAAAAAAAATTGTAAGAAGAAAGGATTTAAGTCTGGGGTCATCTTTTACTTCCCTCTGTTTTTGTCCTATTACATATCTGTTTAATTACAAGTTTAGCTTTGAAGCCAGGCAGGGAGAGTGGGCAGGCATAGTCAGGGTCAGCCACATCCACCTCAATCCATGGTCACGGATGATTCACAAATGCCCCAAAGTTGGAAAAATCCCTCTTCCTCTTAGTTTACAAAGTACAGCATTTTTCAAAAGAAATCTCTCTAGGAATCTAAATAAAAGAGAGAAAATATAAAAGCATAGAAACAAAGAAGAGTTTACCCTGCTCAAGTTTTGTGTTCTAAGGTGTTGTAAGGTCCAGTCGGAGATCTGTTTGATCAGGGTGCTTTACAGAGCCCCTTCCATGTCTCCCTTCTCTTCAACCCAAACCCTCAGGAAGGAACGCAGAGAATTTCCCAGGCCACTTCCCTCCTTATCCCAATTTGTGGTCAAAGAGAGGATTGGAACAGAATCTCCAGTCACTCTAGCAAAACTATAATAGAGCATTAACTGCCTAAGGGATAAAACAACTATTATCTTTCTCTGGGTATTCCTAGGATGCAAACAAACATTTTAAGATAGTTCTTGACTCTCTCCTCCAGTTTTTACAGTAGGAAAGGATATTTCTTCACAAAGAGTTACATAAAATTCAAGAGCTGTTCAGAGGAGAGTGAGATGCTTCTGGGTGGAATGACGAGGATGGCTAAATAATAATAATAATTGTTATAATAACAATAAACATAGGTACTATTAATCTCCTTGCTTGTACCAGAAACTATTCTATTGTCTTTATTTTTTGTATCTTATTTAATCCTTATAACAATTATATGAAAGTAGTGGTATTGTCTCCGTTTTACAAATGAGATGCTAAGTAACTTGTCTGAGGTCGGTAAGTAATAGGTCTTTGATTCAAACACAGATCTTCTCTGACCTCAAAGTCCATACACACATACTCTTTCCACTATTAACAGTGCCTCTCTTGAGAAAGGCACCATTCTAAATCTATTGATGGGATGGGTGGGGCAACTGATGCCCCTCTTGCTTTCTTAGTGCACTTACAGACATCTGTGTACATTATTACAACAGCGTGCTTTCTTTTAGGAGGAAGTAGGGGCCAACTATGTAATTTTTCACTTTTAGTTTATTGTGTCTTCAAGCACAAATTTTTCTACAGTTGCTTAATGACGAGGAAAACTGAAAAACATACTTAACACTTGCTTTTAGAAATTTTCCTCTTTTCACAACTAGTTTGTCAGAGTTTTATTTTGCAGAAAATTTGGTATTGTGGGGACCTGAGGTTGGCCACCCCAAGATATGTCTCTTTGGCATCAGGATTATTTGAGGCTGATTGCTTTTGATAAACTGGGACAGGGAAGGAGGCTCTGAGGAATGGAACTTGCCCTTTGTTAGGACACATTTACATTTGTAAGGTAAATCTCTATCTGTAAAAGATGCCTCCCTCTCTGTACCAGGAAGAAGAAAGGAGATGACCTTCTCTCTAAAAACTCTTAAACAATACCAAAGGCAAGGACTTAAAATCTGCATTTTATTGTGCTAGTCTGGTAACCTCCTGTAACTGACTTCCCTCCCCCTCCCAACGTTGGCATCTCCTTAAAGATTAAGCATCTTTCTTTAGGCTGGGAACCAATTGTGGCGCTCATCTGTGACACCCCCGCCCCCCCACCCAGCCCGAGGCAACACACCTGCCACCCCACGGCGTTCACTGGGACAGCAGACCTATCTGTCATTTCCATCGAGTTCTGTGCTGACAGAGCGGCCTCGTGACTATTGTAAAAGGGACATCTCAATCACATGTGAAACACCCTGTTTGGGGGTATATAACCACTATGTGCACCCCACTTCTGGGGTGCCCTTTCTGCCATCGGGAAGAAAGGCCCTGGGCCATGGTTCCTCATAAAGCTTTGTTTAATTTTCTCTTGCTATTCTGTCTCATGTGAATTTAATTCGTTCTCCGGCCAGACGAACCCACATTTGGGGAGAGGAAATGTCCTGCTCCTCTACAGTATAAAGATGCTTTTTGGTACACTACAAATGGTGTACTATATGCAAATTATACGTCACCTTTAAAAAGGGAAATAAAAGCTAATTTTAGATAATGCTAAGTGTTGTTAAGAGAATAAAACAAGGAAATGAGATAGAGCAAAGAAAACATTTTTTTAAAACTTGAGTGATTTCCCCACATTTGATTTTGAACATTTCATTTTTAACATCTTGTTTGTTCAAGAAAAAAATTTGCAATTACCATATTTTAAGCTTGAATATACAATGTATAAAGGAAATCCAAACTTTAAATGTATTCTTTCACACACATCTCTGACTTCAAAATTAGGGATGTATTATCCTAAAAACATGACTGCAACTTGCTATGGATAAGGTAGCCCAAACTTTTATCTGAAGCTTGGTGCTTTGAAGAGGGGAATTATTTCAGAATTGAGAGTTAATGGGGAGTTAATGGGGAAATGGCGAGTATATGGGTAAGCAAAACGTCCTACAACAAAGAGAGACCTATCCACATCAATGTGGAAAAAAACCCCACTAATTTATTATTGAGTAAACACAATAGAGTACATGCAGATAGGTAGCCCACAAAAACCAGGGAGTCAGGATGCCATTTCACATGAGTAATCCAGCAAAGCAGAAGAAAATACAATAAAACTTCTCCTATTTCCTCTGTTACATCTCAAGATAGGCTCCCTAGATTGATTCTGAAGGTATATGTTTACATTTCAAAGGGTTAGGAGACCTGCAAGCGTGGAGACATCTTTTCATTGTAAAACCAGAGACTGAGCTCATGTAGTCCCTGGAGAGATCTGTTTTCATTCCAACAGGTTCTAGCAAGGAAGCAAGTCCATTTTGTTTTCAAGGAGACTCTTTCAAGAAGGGAAGAGAAGACAGCTGCCTCCTTTCCCTTTATAAGCAAAGGAAATTATTCTTTTTCATCTTCCTTCTCCTTCTCTTCTCTCTCCTCTTCTTCCTCCCTCGCTTCCCCCTCTCTTGAGCTCCCACTGCCTCCTCCGCTTCTTCCTCCTCATCCTCCTTCTTTAAAGTTTGTCTTTGCAATAGGAAGGGTGGAGCTTTCTCTTTCTGGTTTGGAACCCATCCCTTGGATTGGAATCAAGCTGAAATAAGGGTTGGGCTGGACAATTTTAAGCTGTTTATGATGGCGTTATACATCCAGTGGCAACAACAGAAGATGCACCCTTTTAATTTTTGTGGGTTAATTCAGTCATTATAACAATAAATGAACGTATAGAAATTAACACCCTCTTCATGTAGAATTTCAATATTTGACAACCTCAAGTTTTCTGAACTTAGCTAAGTATGAGAAAGGGCAAAAAACTCTGAGGAGTCGAAATGTAGCTCACAAAATCTGTGTTCCCATGCACTTTAATAGAGTCCATCAAGCCCTCACACAGTCTTTACACACAGGTTAATACGTTTGGTTGTCTGATTTCTCAATCCACAACAGATTAGATACAATATGTGACAATGCACTATGAATGGGGAGAATTGTTTCTAATAACAGCAAGTATGACAGTGGAAAACCTGATGTCAATGGAGCTGTAAAGGAAAAGAACACCTGTAATTTGGAAGACAGGAAGTCTAATGGTACGAACATTAAAATATGTACTTTATATAGATGTAATGTATAAAGTGTTGGGTAAATACTAGATAATTCGTGTTAGTTCTCTTCCCTTTTTTGTGAAAGCATTATTGTATTACACTGCAGCACAAAAAATCAATGTTTATAATATTACCTGAGTTTTGAGAAAAGTTTTATGATTAGGGTACTATATACAAAAAAGCAGAGCAGTGTATGTGTATATAATAAGCTCGTTTTAACTCAAAATGTTAAAGTTGAAACGTCTTTTGGTATTTAAAGGTATGAACTTAATAGAATTCAAACATATTGAATAGTAGCAATAGCTACTTGTATTAAAAGCTATTTTACGCACTTTACATATATTAACACCTATTATTTACCTTATTTATGCTGAATCAGATGAAACTCTTCTTTTCCCATCAGAGCTAGATTATATCACACTCTACCTAGTATTATTATTAATATCATTATTTTCCATGTAAACTTATTTCACTTTTTAAAATGCAAGTTCCTTGAGGACAGGATTCTGTCTGCTAATACCTGAGCTTTTTTATCATACCTTTTGCATAATCAATGCTTAGTAAACTTTTATGGATTTAATAATTAAGTAAATCCATTATAAAATTTCATTGACATTATATTTTTTCTTGTAATTTATTTCATAACAGTCTAGGAATAATATATGTATGAGATTCAGCAGAACAAATACATAAGTTAAGCATAAAAGGGCCAGCCAGCTCAAGTTAAGTTTGAGACAATATCTGTTATCCTCTGTTGGTTATAAATTACTATTCTTTAGGGAAGTTTAAATAGTCATACAAAAAAACCAAAAACAAAATGAGAAGCCTTAAAACAAGACTTAATTCAGACTTAAAGCTGTTAATTCAGAACAACCTTGGTTCACAATTAGGTGTCTGATGATCTAATTTTAGATGTAAGCACATTTACAATTCCTGTAATCTTACCTTTCATTTTAATCTGAATTCATTAATTAGTTTCAAAATGTCAGTAGTAGGTCAAATTATTGTAACAATAAACTACAGTCCCTGAAAACTGACAAGAGGAGGCCAGAGCTAATTTTAATTTAGACTTTTTAGATTTCATAACCTATTTATGCTTATATGTGATCAAGGAATCCTCAATTATTGAGTGGCTGTTCTAAATCATCATTTTTAAATCAGCTATATGCAATTTAGATAGCAGTTGTCTACTGAGATGAAATGATAATTTAGTAAGTCCCCAGATTACTTTACAAAAACCTACTGTCTAAATAAGGTGTCCTGGGATTGTACTCATCTAAGATTTTGACCTCGGGAAGTAGAGGGGGTGGGTAGGCGACTGGGAAGGATAATAATTCTGTTAGCTGCTTCCTAGATCTAAAGCTAGACCAACATTTGACCCAATGAAGCTTGTCTGAGGAATGGTCCCACCCATTTGCACTTCATCTTTATGTATCTTATAATTCCTGGTGATTCTGGTCTTCAGCCTTTAGGTGGCCAGTCATCACAGAGGTTCAGAGCTCTGATTCTGAGTTCAGATAGAACTAAGTTAAATCCTGGCTCTCCCTCTTGATTATGTGTCCTTAGACGAGTCTCTTAATCTCCCTTAGTCTCAATTTTCTCATCTATAAAACAAAGATGGTAACAGCACCTATTTCATAGGGTTGCCAAGAGGATTAAATGGAATAACTCTTTTGGAATTGTGCCTAGAACATACTAAGTATGTGATAATTGTTACCGTTATAGAGCCCTAAGCTCTTTACTATGGTTTCCTGCCAGATCTTTTCAACTTTACAAATTGCTTTTCATTCAAAATGATCTTAGTCTACTTTTTGTTCCCTGCCAAATAAAATTTTTTATTCCTTCAAAATAACCAGTAGAATTCAGCTAGACCTTAGAAAGAAAGCAATCTAATTATATTAATTTTTACTAAGATGTGCGTCACAGGTAACCATAACCCTTCAAAAATTATTTGTGTTTTAAGAAAAGGTTTCTTATTTTCTTCAGTCTAACCTCTAACTGTTGAAGATTTAGGCAAGGCAATAAATTGAAGTGAAGGCTATAGACACTATAGATGAAAGGTACTTTTGTGGCACATTGCCATTCAGGTTGATTGGCATTACTGAGGCTTTTCTCTGCTCCAGCAACCAGAAATTTAGCCTTTCTGTCATGTCTTTTTTTTTTTCTTTCTCTTCTTAAAGCATATATTCTACAAAAACTATGAATACTTTGGCAGAGCCAATGAGACCTACAGTAAAGGGAAGGGCTAGGGAAAGGATGTGGTGGGTTGGAGGTTGGGAGAGTAGGATTTGAGAGGCAATGATGGCTGATTATATGTAGTTATGTATAACTTGGGGACTAAATTTATTCTCAATGATAGAGAAATAAACACATTAATTTACTTAATGCTAGGTTTGGACATATGGGTAGATATTAGCAGCTCTTTTAGATAATTCTCTAGATAGGGAATAGTCCATTTTAGGAAAAATATACCAGTTATGTGGGGATTGGCTTCATTTTCTTAATAGTGAAAAGCACTATAGGGACTAGTCTTCACTGTTCAGTTTAAGTGAAAAGAATGTCCAGGTGATGGCTGATTTTCTCATAGACAGTTAAATTGCAAGTAAGGAAATTCACAGAGCTGTGACTTACACTTTTGGCAGTATAGGCCTTAGAAGAAAGAGTAATGGCAAGAAAGAAAAAGGAACTGGGTAACCCATTGCCTCAGGTACTCATTTGAGTATAGTGTACACTGACGTTGCCATGATACTTGCCCCAGGGGCATCGAGTAAGGTGCTAGGCTTGCTTCTCAGATACTTAATGGAAATTTTGACTGTCTGCAGACAGAATTTTCTGTAGTATAGCCAGGAAATAATAAATATAATAAGGTATAGTGGAATGGCACTTTCTGGCTACAGAAAGCTTTTACATCCATCATTTTACTTAATCTTCAAAAGTAATCTTTGAAAATAGATAAAATGGATGGTTTTACCTCTAAATTACAGACTTGGAAAATGAGATGGCCAGAAGTTATACAGCTTCTTCTTAATAGCAGAATCGAGAAAAAACAAAACCTGGGTCTTCTCTGTTCTCTGTGTTTCTTTCTATTATAATATTACTTTAACAAAAAGAAAACAAAACAATGCAATACCCAGACTCCACTGGTGAATTCTACCAAACATTTAAAGAAGAATTAATATCAAGTTTCACAAGCTCTTCTGAAAAATAGAGAAGGAAGGAAAACTTCTGAAATGTTCTATGAAGCTAATATTATTACCCTGATACCAAAATCAGACAAAGATATCACAAGAAAAGAAATGCACAAATCAGTAGCTCTTATGAATATAGACACAAAATCCTCAACAAAATACTAGTGAACTGAATGCAACAACATATAAAAATGATTATACACCATGACCAAGTAAATTTCATCCCAGGAATGCAAGGTTTGTTTAACATCTGAAAATCAATCAATATAATATACCATACTACTAATGGGATATAAGACAAAAACCTCATGATCATCTCCAGAGGTGCAGAAAAAGCATTTGACAAACCAACGTCTTTTCATGATGAAAACATTCCGTAGGCTAGCAATATTAAGGCAATTTCCTCAACCTGCTAAAAAGAATCTTGCAAGAACCCACAGCTAACATCATAACTAATGGTGAAAGAGTGCATGCTTTCAACCTAATTTCAGGAACAATACAAGCATGTCTGCTCTTGCTTTTATTTGACATTGTACTAGAGGTTCTAAAGGGCGCAATTATATAAGAAAAAGATACAGAGGACATTCAAATTGGAAAAGAAAAAGTGTAACTATCTCTATTCTCAGATGATATGATCTTCTCTATAGAAAAACCCTAAGGAATAAAAAATATTACAACTAATAAAACTTTATCAAGATTGCAAGATATAAGATCACTATGCAAAAATCAGTTGCATTTCTATACATTATCAATGGACGATTCAAAACAGAAATTAAGAAAATAATTCCACTTACAAAGCATCAAAATAAATAAAATACTTTGGAAAAGATAAAACCAAAGAAGTGCAAGACTTGCACACAGAAAACTACAGAATATTGTTGAAAGAAATTAAATACCTAAATAATGGAAAGACCTCTATGCTCACAGATTGCAAAACTTAATATTGTTAAGATGGCAATTCTGTCCAAAATGATCTACAAATTCATGTAATCCCTATCAAAATTCCAGCTGCTTTTTTTCAAGGAATTGACAAAGATGATCCTAAAATTCACATAGAAATGCAGGGGACCTAAAGAGCCGAAACACTCTTGAAGTTTGAAGGACTCTCACTTCCTGACTTCAAAACTTATTACAGAGCTACAATAATCAAGATAGTGTAGTTCTGGCATAAGGACAGACATATAGACTAATGGAATAAAATTGAGACTGAAGAAATAACCCTTACATTTATGGTCAATGGATTTTTGACACGTGTCCTAAGAAAATTGAATAGGGAAAGAATAGTCTTTTTTTCAACAAATAGGGTTGGAACAGCTGGATATCTGCTTGCAAAAGAATGAGTTTGGACCCCTACCTCACACCATATAAACAAATTACCTCAAAGTGGATCTTGGACCTAAATGTAAGAGTTAAAACAATACAACTCTTGAAAAAAACATGGCATATGATTCCATTTTATGAACTATGCAGAAGAGGCAAATTTATGAAGACAAGAAGCAGACTAGTAGTTGCCTAGAGCTGAGGAGGAGGAGAGAGAGGGATAAGGATTGACTGTTAATGAGTACGAGGTTTTTTTTGGAGTGATGAAATATTCTAAAGTTAGTTTGTGGTGATGATTGACAACTCTGAAATCCACTGTAAAATCTACTGAATTGTACAGTTTAAATGGGTGAATTTTATGATATGTGAATAATAGCTCAATAAAACTGTTAAAAGTAAATACGGTGGAATTTCCTCTCCTGTATATCATGTCCACCTGCCTATGCCTTTTTTCCTAAATTTTCTCAAATATTGTTTCTAGTTGAGGTTGATTACTAGTTCTGCTCTTACTGAAATTATCAAATACATTTGCTTTATGTCAGGTATATCTCAAAAGAATCTTAAATGAAGGCCACCTTTTCCTTTGGAACATTATAAAATTATTCTACATATAGCTGCAGTTACTTAATCTAGAAGAAAACATAGGCAGTACGCTCTATGACATTGGTCTGAGCAGCATATTTTCAAGTCCCATGTCTGATTGGGCAAGGGAAACAAAAGAAAAAAATGAAAAAATGGGACTACATCAAACTAAAAAGTTTCTGCACAGCAAAGGAAACTATCAACAAAACGAAAAGACAACCTAACAATTAGGAGAAGATATTTGCAAACCATATATCAGATAAGGGGTTAATATCCAAAATATACAAAGAACTCATATAGCTCAACAACAAAAAAACCAACAATCCAATTAGAAAATGGGCAAAAGATCTGAACAGAGATTTCTCCAAAGAAGAAATACAGATGGCCAACAGGCATATGAAAAGATGCTCAACATCATTAGCTAACAGGGAAATGCAAATCAAAACCACAATGAGGTATCACCTCACTCCGGTCAGAATGGCTATAATTAACAAGACAGGAAACAACAAATGTTGGAGAGGGTGTGGAGAGAAGGGAAGCCTTGTTCACTGCTGGTGACAGTGCAAACTGGTGCAGCCACTATGGACAGCAGTTTGGAATATCCTCAGAAAATTAAGGATAGATCTACCATATGATCCAGCTATTCCGCTGCTGGGTATTTATCCAAAGAACTTGAAAACACAAAGGCATAAAGATACCTGCACCCCTATGTTCATTGCGGCATTATACACAATAGCCAAGACTTGGAAGCAACCTAGGTGCCCATCAAGGGATGAATGGATAAAGAAGATGTGGTATTTATACACGATGGACTACTACTCAGCCATAAGAAATGACGAAATCTGGCCATTTGTGACAACATGGATGAACCTTGAGAGTATTATGCTGAGTGAAATAAGTCAGAGGGAGAAAGTCAAATACCATATGAACTCACTCATAAGTAGAAGATAAAAACGACAAAAAAACCCCACATAGCATTGGAGATTGGACTGGTGGTTACCATTGGGGAAGGGGGGAGGGGGGAGGGCAAAAGGGGTGATTAGGGTCACATGTGAGGGGATGCACTATAATTAGTGTTCGGGTGGTGAACATGATGTAATGTATCCAGAATTTGAAATATGATGTACACCCGAAAAAAATAAAAATTAAAAAAAAATAATCAAAGATTTAAAATGTAGTTTTGGAGCTGGGAGGAGAGATGACTTACATCATGTTGCCCACTTTTTTTACTTTATTTCTCAAAATACACCCAATCAAATAAATTTACCATAATAACTATTTACTAACTTGCAAATACAACAGCTAAAACCATGAACCACTAATTGCTCCCTCCTCTGAACTTCTGTTAATGATTCTTTTTCTAGAGTTATTTGTCAGTTAGCTTATGTGAGCTTGTGTAGACTTAAATGTACATATTTACATATTTTATATGTAATGTATATTTTATATATAAATATATATCCTGTATTTTCAACTGAATTTGTAAGTTATAAGTCTCTAGAAGACAGAACTTTTTAAAGTTTCTTAAAGACCTAACACAGTTCCCTACATATGTGAGCTAATGAATAAAAGTTTCTAGTTGGATATGCCAGTCTCTACACTAGGGAATAGGGGTTGAGTACTAATCCCTGTGGGTGGCCTTTATCAATAATTCAGAAAATTATAAAATGTATTAAGATTAAGGATGCTCTGTACCTTCATACAAGACATCATTTAGTAGCTAGCTGAAGGAATGGTAGCTTTTTGTAAAACACATTTGGCCTAGAAGACTTTGACTTCCTAGAATTCTAAATAAAGTTAAAAATATAATTTTTCCTCCTTATAAATTTTTTAAAGTGAAAAACAAATGCAGAAAATACTTCATATTGTACAAGTGTCCCATATATGCAAGGTGTAATATAGCAATAAGATGAAATTTTCAGTAAATGACCATTCAAATAAACATCTTTCATAGGAGGTCCTTGGCAGGCAACATACTTTTTTTTTACTAATGTTGATATTATAAAAGCATTTTTGAGTTCTTTTGGAATTTATATCAAAACCAGTATGCAAATGACATGAGTAAACAATCTTGGTATTTTTTAATCATATCTGGTTTGTAACCAAAATTATATTGCTCAAGTTAGTCAACCACTTTATTCTAGGCTAGCTCAGAATCACTTTAGAATGCTTCCAAAATTATATCACTCTCAAAACAGGAAGACATGCTACTATTACAAACAGTCTTTAAAAATGAATTTTGAGCTTTGTAATGTAACAAATGTGTATCTTGATTCACTCCCAGGCACATGTTGAGCATTCAATTAAATGTTGCTTGAATGAGTGAGTGAACGAATGAATGAATATCATGTTTGTGTTACTTTGTGCTACTTTGGAGAGACTAGGACTCATTTAACAATATCTGTATATTTTTCTCATAAATAAAGTATTTTATATTCACAGCATACACATACTGATTTTTGCTTAGTGTTTGAATTCTTATTTTTCCTGCTTATGAAATTGTTTTTAACCTGTTTATTTTCACATACATCCTATTCCTTTATCTACCTCTACCTAATCATTAAAACAAAATCTAAGCAATAGCTGAAAGGAAATTTGTTTCAGATTTCTCACCAGCCTTCCATGCCTTCTCTGTTATGACTGGGAGAGCTTTGTGATGCCTTCAGCCCATTTCTAAATGTCTGCGTAATAAACACCATTGGGCCTACAGATTTGAATGCATTTAATTAGTCGAAGTAATCAGTATCCAAATCCTTCCCTATTTTGTTGTAGTTTCCTGCACTCTTATTGTGGTGGCTACTGTTCTGGTAATTAGATTAGAGTTGACCTTCATAGAGACAGAGTTAAAAGATATTGCTGAAAGACTGTAATTTTCTAGAGTCATTTATCCTATTTTTGCCCTTCCCATTTAATAAATCAGTGACATTTCTCATTTTCAAAAAGTGTTTTTCTTTTAGTGTCTTTCAAAACTTATTTATTGTTTTGCCTATCTTTCCTTTAGCCTCTTACTCCATCAAAAATAGGCACATTTGCTGAAAAAGAAGAAAATAACGTTTTCTATTGGCTCAAATTTTAATTAACATTTCATCTTTCTTTGTGCCACTGAAATTTACTAAAGGCATTTGCAGTGAAACGTCGCCTCTTCAAGATGTCTTCACTGATGAGGCTCAGCTTAAATAATTTCTCCTTCCTTTGGGTCCCCAGAGGTCTCTAGGCTTTATTTATTTTTCTTTGTATTGCATTTATGTGTGTGCAGGTCTTAGTTGTCCTAAATAATGAAAATATTAACAATGACTACTATTAATTAAGCATTTCCTTTGGGCCAGACCCTTCATGTATAAGATCCTGTTTCTTTCTCATAACTACCTGGTGGTGAAGGTGTTATGATCGTCTTCATTTTATCTCGTACCTATGTATAATTATATATGCATAAGGTTATATATGTGTGTGCATATATATGTAAATGTAAATATATCTTTTATATATGTATAAAACATTGAATAGTTTTGTATTTCATTTATTTAGTTCTCTATTTCAGGAAAATAAGAGCAACATACAAAATGATTACATGCTGAATAGGTATTGGACAGTATAAGGAGCAAAGAGTAAGGACAGGTGTCATATATATAGTTCAAGATAATTGCTGTTGAAGAAGTCAGAATGTTCAGGGAGTCCATCTAAAATGCTTGCCCTCAAGATCTCATTAACATGCATCAGCCATCAGAGAATCCTTGCAACAATACAACTAGAGAGCGCTACTCCCTTTCAATGTTTCATTAAATTAGTATTTAACCATCATTTAGTGTGAATTTACTACGTGCAAAATTCTCTAAAGACATTAATGTCCTGCAGCTTATCATTTGTAGCACAACAAGCCCTTTCACTCCATTCCTGTTAGGCCCATTTGTAGAAGGAAATTAGACCCTTTGCTGGGTGGCAAGATATTAAGCAAAACATGGTTTATTGAAAACATGTGCTGATATAGCAAGGATACTGGAAAATAGCAAAAAAGTCCAAGCTTTGTTTTCATGTTTCTGCTTTAACCACAGGCTTAAAAAGTGAATTTAAAGCCTGTAAATACTGGTTATAAGGCACAAGAAGCACAATGTAAATAATTTGAAGGGATAGTAATCAAGAGCAGTGAGTCACAGATATTTACCAAATGAAAAGCATAAAACCAACCGTGTTAGGGCTTCAGATGAGAGTAAGGTTTCAATTTTGATATCCATTGAAAATAGCCAAATTGAAGATGAACATGAGTAAATATTCACAAGTCAAACAATTGCATTTTTCTCGTAATAAATGTTTCTTGGGTTTTGCACACATTCCTAATCTAAAAATACGTATACTATGTAAAAAAATGGAAAGAAACCCTTTGGAAATGTCTTCTGTTCCTGTATTATATTTTCAGAAAAGTATTAAGTTTTAGAGAATCAGATAAGCAGAATGGCAGACAGTATGGGCTCCTGAAGCTAAAAATATTTGTGTCCACAGATTCCAGCATACAGAGGAAAAGTAATGTCAGCCAAATTTGAAACATAAATACTACTTTTTCTTCTCTTTTCTTTTTGCACTTGCATTTGCAAATGTTGCCTAGGAGTTCTTTATAAGAAGGAAGTTACTCTAAGAATGCCCTCCACCAGGATTACAAGATGATGACCTAATGTTCCACCCCATTTCCTGAAGGGTTCTAGATGCCCTGAGATGGGTCCTGTAGTGCTGGGACTCAACAACTTGTGTAAAAATAAATAGATTTTTCTCCTAATTTTCAAAGTAACATGACATTACAAAATAGAGATAGGAAGAAACGAAGGAAAAGAAAAATGAGAGGCAATAAGGGGTAAGAATAACTGGCTATGGTGTCAGGAGACCTAGATTCTAGTTGTGTCTCAGTCATCGACTTGCTAATGACTTTGGGTAAGTCATCTTACCTATTGGCTTTATTTGCAAAGAGCATTAAGCTAGTATTTTAGTAGTTTATGATTGTTTAAAGAAATAGGATCTTTTTCCACCTTAAATGAAATCTTACTTGAAATCATAATATGTAAAAGAGATGAAAATAAAGATGCAGGGGAGAAATCCTTGAGGCCTACCCTGTCAGCCTTCCCCATGCTTTTGAGACCCACTGGGAGGCACTGCCACAGACGTCCAAGCATCTTGATACTCAAAGTGTGGTCTAGAATCACCAGCATCAGCTGGTTAGAGAAGCAGAATCTCAGAATCCAGTTAGAAGTGGAGCATCTCAAACCCCAGTGTGACCTACTGAATCAGAATCTGTATTCTAATAGACTCCCAGTGATCTGTTTCACAGGAAAGTTTGAGAAGCCCTGCTCCAGAGATTCATGAACTCTATTTGAAAACTAACTATTGGACTAGTTAATCCACAGGGATTAATTTTGCCCTTTGACACACCATAGTGACTGATTCTCAGCTGGAAGCCCAGTGGACAAGAAGAACAAGAAATAATGTCAGCAATGCCATTTTTAGAGTCTTGGAGTCTAGAACGCAGGGTTTTATTTTATTTCAGACAGTCCATTGCTCTGTCTATTCCACAACATTATCTCAAAGAGGGGGACTATATAATGGTCTCTATGTCTGTTAGTGTATCAGTCAAGGGGCTGACCAGAACTTGATGGCATACTCGATAGAGATAATTGAGCAGACTTTTTAATAGATGGGGTATTTACAGAGTTCTGGGGAGTGTTAAGAGAACCAATAAGGGATGGTGAAGCACCCAACAACTAGCAAGGGTGAGAACCATCAGCACTCCTAATCTTGATGAAGCAAGGAAAGGGATGGTACCTTGGGGGAGCTTTAACTGGAAAGGTCTCACTAGAGGAGCTCTTGCCTTAGGAGGAAGAATACAACCACTGCCAAACCACAGACCAGCATGGAGCAAACCAGGAGAATAAATAAGCCATACTTTCTCTCTTCTTCTGTGATCACCTGCCAGTGGCTGCCATTGGCCAAACCCAACTGGAAACCAGAGTGCAGAGTGTAGTCCATACAATCCATCCTCCTGGGGCACAGAGAAGGATACAGAAAGTTACAAAGTGACTCCAGAGAGCAAATTCAGTAAATAAGTAACACAGTAAATAAGATGGTTGGATTTGTAACTAGGGTAATAATATGATAGCAGGTAAATAAAGTAAAATTTTAATGGAAAGGTTTGTTTGCATATATGTTTATATACTTATGTATATATGTATGAATGTCTGTTAAACAAGAAGAATTTTCTAAGAAACAGTGAGATGTAGCAGAAATTTGTGCTTCAAAAAGATATTTTTATACTTTCTTCTGCTGTGTAAAGTTTTAGACCAGAGACTGATGGCAATTTGTATTTATTTAACACGTACTATTTGATAGATACTATTAAGGACACTTAATAAAATACATCTGCAATATACATGTGGAATGGGATGATTTATTTGGTTACATTCATTCAGCCAGTATTTATTAAGCACTTGCTATATACCAGGCAATGTCAAGAATGATATGGTTCCTGTCCACATAGAATTTATAATCCTGTTGGAAAGATAGACCTTATTTATAGTTCAAGTGTGATGAGTGTTTTGAAAAGAAAAATATAGAGTTCTTTGGGAATTTATAGCAGATACCCCTAACTTAGATTGGGAAGCCAAAAGAAGCTTCTTTGAGGCATTGGGATCTGCAGTATAAGTAGGAAGTCAGCCAGGTAAGGAGGGTAGTGATGGTGAAGGGCATTTGAGGGGAGCAGTGGAGGTGAAGATGTATGCGTGTGTGTATGTGGAGTGCTCCAGCCAGAGCAGGTCATGTCTTCAAAATGTCCGGAGAGGAAAGAGATCATGCTCTATTTAACAAACTGAAAGGAATCTATTATAACTGGAGCAGAATGCAGAGTGTGGTGTTTGGTCTTCATTTGAAAACCAGGTGAAGCTATTGAAATATTTTAAGTAATGAATCACTTGATTGAATGGAATAATTATGAATATAAAATATTGGACTTCCTGTTATTATCATTTCAGCTAAAACTTTATTTTAATTTATTATCTACTTCTGATATTTTTCTGAGAAATAAGCACAGAAACACATTTTCCTCAAAACTTTCCCAAGTTTTATTCTAAATTTTTTCTCTAATGTGGGAAAATAGCTGAATTGTTCTGAATTTTCTGTCAAGTTTTGCTGTACTTTAAACATCTTTTTAAAGGAAATTCCTAACAATGTTCTTTATTAATAATCTTATTAAGATAAAACCATGTTTGATTGATTGTTGCCAAAAGTGGGATGCGAAAAGTATCATAAAATCATGTTGACAATTAGGAAGTAAATTTCATACCTCTGTGTATGTGTGTGTGTGTGTATGTGTGAGTATTATGCTTATTGCTGAAAATTCTTAAGTCTCCTTATCAGTAATAGCACAGACCTTTAGGTTCCTTCATTTACTACCTCGGTCAGTTGATACTTCTGTGACAATGCAGTCATTTTGCCTTTTTGGAGAAGGTAACTCATGACCAATATGTATTTCTCTGAATTTTAACCAACTGAAAATGGCATACAGAATCTCTCTTGAGCTAGAACCATCTCTGCAGACATGATCATTTCAATAAGCATTTATTATAAAAATCCATCATAAGAGCACCAGCAGAAATGTTGGAGATCCTGCCAATCATCTGTTTCTCCACATCTTTTCCAAGTGTCTTCTTTTACCACTGCAGTAGCCCTCATGGATGTTAAGAAAAATGAATAGTACAGCGAACAGCACTTTATTTCTTCCAATACCAATACTGTCATTTGGTGCAGACGAGAGGTCATACCTTACTCTCAGACGTGTGAATCCATACATGGAGGGACGTGCTTGAAGGAATGATTTCTTAACCAGCTCACAATGTCCTATTTTCAAGCTTTGTAGATTCAGGGGCTTATTTTAAATGATTTTAAAGCAGAAGTTTTTCAAATCATGAAGAGACAGGAAAATTTGAATATAATAGGCTCTGATCTTGCCAAATGTGGGATTACACTAATACGTAGTTTATGATAGATTAGGCTAATAGTTAATGGTTTGAATTGTTCATAGGATTGGAGAAAAGCACATTTCTGTCTGTGAATAAAATGTTAGCATAGGATATGCGCTCGGAACAGAGTGGTTTGGTTTTGACAGGAGCATAGTGTGAGTGAGGATGCAAAGTATGGAATAAGATTGGGTCGTGAAAAGGCTTGGAATGGTGACTAGGCTGCATGTTCTGTAACAGGCAAATAAGCAAAAATTATCATTTCACAGACGTAAAAAAGATACATTTCTCAAGAAGAAACTAATAATGCTCTGGGGATTATTTATTTATATAGCAACACGGGAAGAATTGCAGTGCAGCAGTGACTACAAATTTATCTGCACTACTTTTCACTATTCTTTTCTCATTCATAATAATAATAATAATTTATCTTTTTTTACTTCTATATGGTTTATAGAACTTTCAAATTACATCATTGTTCTTTAACTCATTCAGTAAAAAAAAATCATCTGAGATGCTTATATAAAAGTAGCACACTACAATTGCTATTAATAGTATGTTATATTTCATAGACAATATTTTTTTTAGATTTATCTACATTTTTCCAATTTCTTTTTTCCACATCTTATTTTCTTCTTCTTCCTAGACTATCCTCTGGGTTCATTTTCTTTTTTTTCAACAATACTTTTTTTTTTTTAAGTTTGCTTTGTGTTAGTCTATTGGTAGCAAACTCACTTGGTTTGTGTTTATCTTGTTAGCATTTTATTTTTAAAGATTTTACTTTTCCTTTTTCTCCCCAAAGCCCCCTGGTACATAGTTGTGTATTTTCCTTGTGGGTCCTTCTAGTTGTGGCATGTGGGATGCCGCCTCAGCATGGCTTGATGAGCGGTGCCATGTCCATACCCAGGATCTGAACTGGCGAAACTCTGGGCCACCGAAGTGGAGCTTGCAAACTTAACCACTGGGCCTCGGGGCTGGCCTCTCGTTAGCATTTTGAAAATATAGCTTTTCTAAGTGCACCGTTCCAGGATGACAGTTATTATTCCTCAACCCATTGAAAACGCTATTTCATTGTGCCTAGTTCTGTTCTTGCTGTCTGCTGCAGTCTAGCATTTGCAGGTGGTCTTTTCTCTCTGCGTACTCTCAGGATCTTTGTCAAGGCTGGGTATTCTGCAGATTCACTATAAGTCTCTAGTTCTGGATTTCCTCTTATTTATATTTCTTGGTGAATGTTGTGCTGATACTGTGGGTTTATATTTTCTGTTAGTTCAGGAAGATTCACAATCATTACTGCTTCACATATCTTTCCTCCATTTTCTCTATTCTCTTCATCAGTTACTCTGGTTAGACTTAGGTTAGATTTCCACATTCTTTCTTCTATATCACTTGACTTCTTTTCCATATTTCCCAGCTTTTTAATCTCTCTGTGCAGCATTTTACAGTGATTTCCTATTTATCTTTCAGTTCTAGTTCACCAGTTTTCTTTGGTGACATCTAATACTCTGTTTAAACCATCTGCTCTTTCACTTTGTTTAAATTTCAACTATTTCATTTTTCATTTATAAAACTTCTATTTTATTCTTTTTTAAGCCTCCCTAGTCAGTTTTGATTGTCTGTCATTGTTGGCCTTTTTGCAATGCCACCTTTTATTTTTTTGAACATCCCATACATATTTTGTATACTAAATCTGGGACTTCAGTATCTGATGTCCTTGGTAGTCTAAATCTATTGTTTTTCTGTTTCTTCTGACTCTCATTCCAGGTGGTTAGTTTCCCTGTAAATTTTGTGATATTTGACATTATTTTATTCTGAGGAAAATCTTGGAGCCTAAGTTAAGCATGGATTCTACATGAAAGAATGTTCATGTGTTTCCACAGAGATCCTGAGGGCATTGCAGACCTGGGACCACTTTAACCCCTTCCAGGGTCTCAGATGTAATCCAGGCATCTCGGGTTCAGCTCCCCCTCCTTGCTTCTAAGGTAAAGCTAAGTCTCCAGACCTCAGTGCTGATATTGGCATTTATTCTCAAACCACACTATCTTAAGTTTGCGTGTACAACTCACAGTTAGGATTTTAGCTCAAGATTTTTGCTTAGGCCCCTTGGAGGTTTTCTTTGCCTATTTCAATGCTATAAAATATTATGTTTTATGCAGGATCTATTTTTATTTTTTGTTTTTTTTGCTTTTCAAGAGGCTCTTTTAGAGTCTCTAAATTGGCCTACTGCTAGAAGCTGAATGATAGATCATTGTCCACAGCACAATAGCAATCTGGGAATTATGAAATAGTTTGATCAATATAGATGAAACAAACTGGAATATTTTAGAAGAAACAGACAAAAACTGATTTGGCATGTGATTTGTCCAGTTTAGTTATCTTTCTGATTCTCGCTACTTGTGCTCTTTGGATACAACCTAAATTATTGCATTAATAAAATATTTAAAGTATTACTGTTTTACGGAAGAAGTAACTGGGCCACTAGAAGACTACTACTGTACAGCTCTTCCAAAAATTTCTGTTTTCTTTATCCTGATATATTTTAGAATATTCAAAGGAAAGGAAAAGGGAGAGTTAGTCCATTAAGAAATCAAAGACCTGAAGTAAGACAAAAGATGTCAGTTGTCCATTCTTCCATTCGTTAATAATCTTTATCTATTTATGCATTATTATTTTCATATAGATTTATTTAATCATCCCATTAATATTTACAGAGTGCCTACTATTCCACATGGTAGGAAACACAGGAAGAAGCCAATAGAAATCTGCACATTTAGGGATCTTGCATCTTATTATCAAGACAGGCATAAACAAGGAAAAGTAGTAGAATAAACAGTATGGTAGATGGTAAGTGCTAGGGAGAAAAATAAACCTTGGAGGAATAAAATGTGATGGGGATTACAATATTAGTTGGGTAGATGAATTTACTGCTTCTGAGCACTTTTCTAATGAACCTTGGAAGCTGGGCTAATATGTCACAGCTGGAAACCTCTCATAATCAGGTGAACAGATTGTTTAGAAAAGTTAATGTTATGGATTGAACTCTGTCCCCCTAAAAAGATATCTTGGAGTCCTAGTCCTCAGTAACTTGGAATGTGACCTTACTTGTAGATAGGATCTTTACAGAAGTTATTAAGTTAAAATGGGGCCATAATCCAGTATGACTGGTGTCCTCATAAAAAGGAGAAAATTTGCACAGAAACAGACATGTACATAAGGAGGACACTGTGTGAAGATTAAAGTTATGCTGCCACAAGCCAAGGAACTACGAGCAGGTAGAAAAGTGAGCATGGCCCCACCAACACCTTGATCTTGGATTTCTAGCTTCCAGAACTGTGAGACAATAAATTTCTGTTGTTCAAGCCACACAATTTGTGGTACTTTGTTACCATAGCACTAGCAAATGAATACAGCCAGTAACTCATTGTAATTAAAGCTTAACAGTACGTAGAACATGGCGAGCCAAAGGTTTCTAAAACTACTCAGAGCCTGCTACAAGCCAGGTAGTTTTTATTTAACAAATATATAATGTTTATTATATACCAGGGACTATTCTAAGTGCTTTGTAAATATTAACCAATACATATCCAAATCTCAATCTTATTATGTAGGTTCACTTATTATTCCCGTTTTAAAGATGTAGAGTCACAGTTTGGTAACGTCATCTACTTCCCAAAAGAAGGAAAACGTTCAAGCAAACATCACATGACAGTGCAGAGATTCTTGGGCCTCATATAGGAGACTTTTTGGAGGGTTTCCCATAACGCATATGTACATATGCAATTTTTAAAAGTCCCTTTTTTGGTGACAGTGAAAGATGCAGGAAAAGAACACACCTAACATGACAACACTGTGTTCTAGTCCCATCTCTGTGTGTCCCTAGCCATGGACCTTGGACACATCACAACATTTTTCAGTCTCTATTCTTGCTCATACTAACTGGGTTACTGTAAAATTAAATCAGTGGATAAATTTGAATTTACAAATAAACATCAAAGAGAAATAAAGTCTTTAATTCATAGTTTGCCCTGGAGATTTTGATTTTTAGAAGAACTATCCCCTCAATGTGCCACAAATAATGTATTAACTTATACACTTTATGAACATTTATATCTAAGAAACTGTTTAAATTATTTAAAGTATACTTGAAAGGCTTTGACATCATCTTAATAGAATGCAACATACACATGTAATCTAGTTTCAAAGGAATAAAAAATTGATATCAAGTTATGGTTCGTGATGATTCATGTTGGATATGCATAAAACCAACCATATGTTCATCATTTTAGTAAAGCTTTAGATTCAGACTTATAGGTTGGACTATGTATTAATCTCAGGACTCTACTTTTAATTCACTGATGGCATAGAACCTTAAAAGGGGAATGGTATTAATTAGAATAATAGTGAATATAATCAGGTTGGATGGGAAAAAATCATGATGGATTCTTTTCACCGTATCCTAGCATGGAAGAGGCGTTGAGTCTAGACCACTTCTCAGGTTTGTGATAGAGATGGAGGAAAGTGATCTTTTACCGAGACCCGGTATATTAGTCAAGGTAAATAATGCTAGTTCCTGCCACAATCTTCAAATCTCAGTCCCTTAACACAGCAAAGATTTATTTCTTGCTCACATCATAAGTTTGTTGCAGGTGAGGTCTCTCTTCTGAGCAGCCCTGTAGCAAGAGAGACTTCTGAACCCAGGCTGCTTCTTCTGATTTCACCATCTTTGACACATGTTCTCCATGGTTGCAGAGGAGAGAGTAGAGGACTGGAGAATCACATGGGCTAGGCTCACATTCCAGTGGTCGTAACCTAGTCACTTGGCCTTGACCTGACTAGATCCTTGTCGATCCCCTTTTGCTCTCTGCTGTAATCAGACGGGACCTTCTTCAGTGCCCTAAATGTGCTATTCTCTCTTTTCTCCTGTGCCTTTCACCATTCCTTCACTCATCTTGGAACACTTTCCTTGCCACATCCCAGTAACTCCTGTGCTTTTCACTACCATAGACAGCCTGCAAGGCATGTTTCTTCAGTTAAATGCTATTATCTTGACAAGGAATTTTTACACATTGTTCATGTTCATGGGAAGGTTTACAAAGACAAATTCTGATGATGTGTGTATGAGACATTTTGCCAATGCAAAGTCAGTCTTCATCGTGATATTTTAATTACTATAGCATTTTGTATAGTTTGTGAAACTTCTTTTTAAATTGATGGAACATGACTCATTTAAGTAGAAATCTATTTATAGATATTTAAGTTGTTTCCAGTTTTTCACTGTTACTGAAAATGCTACAATGAATAAAGGGATATATTTTTAACACATAGTCCATGCCTGTTCCGTATAGCTTCAGAAAATGTATTAGCATAATTTCTTCAATATAATTACATTATTATAATTTTCCATTTGTAGCATCCCTCTAGCACCATCCAAAATCATCATTATCATTGGCGTAATGCTTGATAACAACAATAACAATAATAATTGATATTAATTATTGAGTGCATGCATATGTGGGTACCAGGCTAGGCTTTTTATATGTATTATCTCATTTAAACTTTATCCTAATGCTATTCCATTAGACTTGTCATTATCTCAGTCTTACAGATGAGATTGCTAGGGTCTTGAGAGGCCATATGATCTGCCTGTGATTACTCAGCCAGCAAGTGGTGGAACTAGGCTTTGAACTCAGATCATTTTTAGTTTCAGACCTCTCATTCCTTTCATCCCTCCACACTATGTGTGGACAGAACCCTGGGTCAGGCAGTTCAGGCTCCATCAGGGCTCCCTAACTTATCAACTGTATCGTCTCTGGCAACTCGCTCAACCCTCCGTGGTCTTAACTTCCATGATTACAATAACCTTGATTCCGTGTACCCTACAAAGTCAGGAAGACAAAATGCGGCAATGTTTGTGGAAACATTTTGAAAATTCTACATGCTGTACAAATCCAAGGGATATTTAAGAGAGATTATTTCGTCACAAATAGGCTTTGTTTGTCAAGCAGACCTTTGGCAGACATTAAGGACATGCCCAGAAAACTCAAATCTCCTAACTGGATGACAAAATAAACATAATTCCTCTTGTAAAATGCAGACGTGCCAGTGAAAAAATGTAAGGGACCCCTTCACATCTTTAATGTTTCCACAAATATGGAGGAAAGTCATTCATAAAATTATTAAAACAAATGCTGTGTAGAGGATTTGTTGAAACAGTTTTGTGATTCACCTTTGATTAATCTATTTATAGGCTATTTGATGGACTTGTTCTTGTTCTAGCTCTGAGGCATCACTGAACTCCATGCTCCACTCATTATTTTATTCAAAACATATTTTATGACAAAAAACCATCTATAGTAAGGCTGTGGATTTCAAGAGATCTGGGTTCACGTCCTTGCCTTTGTGACTCCATGCAAGTGGTCCCTCCTCCCTATTCCTCATTTTCTTCATTTACATTTATAAGGTGGGTGGATTGAACAAGATGATATTTGACACAATAATTCCCAAACCTAGCCAATTTTCAGAATTGCATGTAGGTTGTATTAAAAAAATCCATTTCTGAGCCCAACGACAGGAGGTTCTGATTCGAATCCACAATGAGGTTAGCTGACAGTTATTGAAGGCTAATTCGTACCAGGTATTGTGCTCAACATGGTATACAGGCCTGTTTGTATTTATATCATTACAACTGTTTAAAGTGAATACTGCTTTCGTTCCTGTTATGATATATTTCAAGTTTTTAATTGCCTGCTCATTCCTTTATAGTCTCTTAGTGCTAGTTTGTCTTTATGATTGTATCCTTACTTGTAATTGTGTAGCTGCTCTGTATTCTGAATATGACAATTCCAATATCTGCAGTTTTTGGAGATCCAAATCTAGTGTTCATTGTTTCTTTGCTTTCATTCATTGCTTGAGCTTACTCATATTGAGAGTCTTAAGAGCCTAATTTGGGGAAGTTTTAGATACCAGAGACCAAGAACCACTCCAGCCTTCCTTGAGGGTGGTGCTTCAGCTCAGGAATCTCTGACTAGGCTCCCTAACCTTACACCTGCCCCAAGTCTCAGAATCCCAACAGCTTCTCTCCACATGGCTCTCAGCACAGCCTGGATTCTCTCTGCCCCTGTCAGGGCTCCCTATTAAGGTTTCACTGTTCGTTTGTTATTTACTTTCTCTGTTTTGATTTGGTTGTTCCTTTTCTGGTGTGGGTGGAGGGCAATGTCCTTAGAAACCTCTCCTACCTCTTAAGAGATCACCAATGCCTTAAGAGCATGTTTTACAGGATGTATTTGTTATGCAGCAGGAGGGTCCTTGGCTCTCCATAACTTATCTTTTCTTTTTTTGTTTAAATAATTTCTATATCCTCTATCAGAATAGCTTCATGCCGGCAGAGACCATGACTGTCTGAATCTCAGTTCTCTCTCTAGCTCTGAGTAAAGATCTTAGACATAATATTTTCTTAAATCTTCTGTGTGATGTTGTTAAAAGCAAAAAACATTTGTGTGACCCAAATATTAATTCATTTCTTACCGCAAAACAAATAAAATATAATACCTAGACCAAATGATGGATTGAATATTGGAGCCACAAATTTTTCTTCAGAGCTATGCTGTCCAATACACTAGCCAGTAGCCATGTGTGGTTACATACATTTTAATTTAAATTAATAAAGTCAAATAAAATTTGAAATTTAGTTCTTCAGTTGCACTAATTATATTTTCATCGTTGCAGAAAGATCTATCGAATAATGATCCTCTCTATAAAAATTCAATCCTCTACATAAAAACTAGATTCTGCAGCTCTGCATATTTCTTCAGCCATGGTGTATGCCCTGGACTAAGCAACTGCCTTATTATTCCATTAGAAAATTCCTTCTGCACTCTGTATTCTTAGTTCTGATTACCCAACAGCAAGGATTCTCAGTATGTAACAATGAGTTTTGCCAACCTGGATCTAAGCACAAGTTCTAGTTACTTCTTTTAAATATTTAATACAGTTGAGTTAAAGTGAAAAAAGACTGTTTTCATTACTAAGCAATATGTTAAATAGCCACCCTTGATCTCCCACCCTACCCGTGATTCACAGAATGAAATGAGGTGTGGGAGAACAAATATTTTAACATAAGCGCACATACACACACAACTCACACATAAAAATAACATAAAATTGGAAAATTGGAAATTAAGTGCCTTTTTTAGGCCTTATAAGAATATTCTCATGTTAAATTAGCTGGGTCAAAATGGCCAATATTTTTCACACATTCAAATGGCTGTCTATTACTAGAAGGAGGTTTCATTCATCCTTATGTAACAATGTGTTAGTGCTTTATGCAAAATCATTTTTTGTAGTATTTCCTTGAAAAGACTATAGAATTCCCTGTCTTTGCAGAATATTTTAGTGGTGGTTCCAAAAATTTATTACAGCTCTTTGAAGTGTAGTTTTATAAGCTGGATGTAGACATATAACCAAAATCCCCCATGGTATATGTGAATGACAGCGTGGTGACAAGGACAACCCAGAGGTGTAGCTAGCCGCAGGTGTTAAAGCAAGGAAGACTTTCAGTGCTGTCCCTTTAATGTGTGTGATTTACTAACTGTGTGAATGTGATGAAAAATAAAATCATTAGTACCCTTTGGGAAAAAAAGGTAGTTTGCATATGCAAGATATTAAAAACTGCATATCAATTTTATATTCCCCACATAGTGTGAAATTTAGTGCTTGTTAAATAAAAAATGAATAAAGAATCTAAAAGCAAAACATAAGCATTTCCCATTTGGAGAATTTGCACAACAGAATGGCAGAACATTTGCTGATACTCTTCTTTCAACTGTAAAGCATAAACCTATGTCCTTTAAATATTATATGAATACTGCTGTGATTTAAAAGTAAAAGTGACATCTAAACCTGGAAGATTAAATTCACTTGGTTGTGTGGCTTACTGGCCTATCTATCAAAACAGAATTCAAATCCATTTTTAGAATGAATTTCTCAGATTTAAAGAATAGCAATAAAACTAAATATAAACGCGTGGGAAAATAAAGCAAGCACAGAAAGATAAAATGTCTGAAGGGTTATTTTTTTGTTTTCATCAATAAACAATATGAATTTTATTGCATCTCAGCTCAATAAAGGCAACATTTCAATCTATAGAATAAATAATAGCATTAATTAACCTTAGATGTTAATATTCCTCGAGATACATATGCACTTTACTATTGAATTTACTATTCAATTCAGTAAAAAAGCAAAGATTTTCTGCTTAAATTCCTGCATATTTAAACTGCTTAGAGTAGTGCTGGCAGGTTGTAGACATTAAGTACATATTTGTAGAACAGGTGAACAAATAAGTGAATGAATGCTTTTAATTTCTTTTAAATTGTATTTAGTGTACTTGACTTAAGAATTTTTAAATTGCCTCTAAAATAAGGATATTTAATGAAAGAGTCTTGTCAGAGAAAATCAAAACATTTTTTACAAATTTTTAAAAACTGTAGTTATTATAAATGCAGAAATTAGGTCAAAATTTTAAAAATTAATAGCCCTCTGGGGGAATATTTCAAAACACCTTATTTCTTAGGATAATTATATTCTTAGAATCAAAACACAAACAATTGAATGGTAAAAATAAATAAGCAAGTGAGGAAAACAAAAGCCCTTCTACTTAATTAGCTGAGCAATTTTTCACTCAGCATAATTCCCTACAGATTCATTCAAAATTTTGCCTATATCAGTAGACTATATATTGCTAAGTAGTATTCCAATTTTGTTTAACCATCCACCCATTGAAATACATCTGGGTTGTTTCCAGTTTTTGACTATTATGAATGTATCTTATGGTTATTGATTTCTAGTTTTTTCCGTGTAGCCAGAGAATATGTTCTGTATAATTTCAATTTTTAAAATTTGTTGTGGTATTTTTTATGTGGCCCAGGATATAGTCTATCTTAGTGTATGTTCCACAGGCTCTTATAAAAACATGTATTCTGCTGTTGTTGGGTGTATCATCCTATATGTGTCAATTAGATCCTATTTGTTGATTTTGTTGTTCCAATCTGTATCAGTTTCCTGTGGCTACTCTAGTAAATCACCACAAACTTGGTAGCATAACACAACATAAATTTATTCTTTCGTAGTCCTGGAGGTCAGAATCTGAAATCAAAGTGTGGATAGGGATGTGCTGTCTCCAGGGGATCTGGAGGAGAATCTGTCCCCTGCCTCTTCTAGCTTCCCGTAGCTACTGGCATGCCTCGGTGTTTCTTGGCTGTGGTTGCACCACTCCAATCTCTGTCTTCTCCTCTGTGTATGTATGTAATCTCCTTCTGCTTCTCCCTGATAAGGATACTTGTGATAAGTATCAGATGGTGTTATAATTTTTGTTTCAATCATCACATATGATTTAGACAACTCATGAGGAGAAGGATAATCTATTCAGGTCTTTCTAGTCTTTCTGTTCTTTTTTTCCTTCCCAATGCTCTGATTCCTTCTCTTATTTTCTTTCTGTTTGAAGATCTTTCTTTAATCATTCTTTAAGGGTAGGTCTGCTAGGTCAAAGACTTTTAGTTTTCTTTTGTTACAGATGTCTTTATTTCCCCTTCACTCTTGAAGGACAGTTACCCCAGATATAGAATTCACAGTTAACACTTCTTTTCTTTCAGTATTTAAAAAAAATGTGCTTTCTTCTGGCTTCCATAGTTTCAGATGAGAAATCTACTGTCATTTTAATTAGTGTTCCCTGTAAGTAATGCATCATTTCTCTCTGGCTCAAGATATTTTCTTTAAATTTAGTTTTCAGAAGTTTAATTATAATGTGTCTTGAAGTGGATTTCTTTGAGTTTATCCAATTTGAGGGTCGTGTAGCTTGTTCAATCCATGGGTTTATATCCATCATCAAATTTGAGACATTTTCAGCCATTATTTCTTCAAATGTTTTTTCAACCGTACTCTTTCTCCTCTCCTGGGATTTCATTCTATTTTCTCTCTCTATTCAGATTGAGTAAATTCTATTGAACTATCCTCACATTTACAATTCTATCCTCTGTCATCTCTGCTCAACTTTTGAGCCCACCCAGCAAGTTTTCTATATTTGTTGTATTTTTCAATTCTATGATTTCCATTGTATTTTATTTTTGAGGAAGATTAGCCCTGAGCTAACATCCACTGCCAATACTCCTTATTTTGCCGAGTAAGATTGGCCCTGAACTAACATCCATGCCCATCTTCCTCTACTTTATGTGTGGGACGTCTGCCACAGCATGGCTTATCCAAACCAGTGAACCCCGGGCTGCTGAAGCAGAGCGCATGAACTTGACGACTATACCACTGGGCTGACCCTTCCATTTGGTTATTTTTCTATCTTCTATTGCTTTACTAAGATTTTCTAATGTTTTGTTCTTTTCAAAAGAATTTGTAATTGTTTGTTGAAATATTTTATGATGTCTTCTTTAAAATTCTTGACAGATAATTCCAGTATTTGATTCATTTTAGTATTGGCATCAATTAATTGACTTTTTAAATTCAAGATGTGATTTTCCAGGTTCTTATTATGATGGTTGGTTTTGTATTATATCCTGGACAGCTTGGTTATTATGTTAGAAGACACTAGATCCTATTTAAATTTTTTATTTTAATAGCAATTACTCTAGGTTGGGCATGCAAGTCCTGGCCTGCTTTTGTAGGCTGCAGCTGCAATGATAGTATAATTTTCAGAGCTTATAGGTGCTGTTTTCGTCTGCTTGTTTTATTTCATGCCTCTGGAGCTCCCACCTGTCCTTGTTAATGCTGCTTGAGGTGGCAGAACAAGCTTCCTGAGGCTAGGTGTAATGCAAAGGAGGAGGGGTTTTTGCCTGTGTAAATAAAGTGTACTTCCTGGCTGGGCGTTTATTGTGGCAGGATCCCTCTTGCTGGTGACTCTAGCCATGCGATGCCTTGGATGGGGGTTTGTGAGAGGGAGAATCTCAGGACTATGAGGACATAGAAATTTTGGGGGCTGGGCACTTGTCTCCTACTTTTTTTGCTAGAGCTAATTCTTCAAAAGTGAATGTTACTCTGTGAGAACAAAAACCCTTCTGGTCACCAGGGACATATCATTCTCTTTCTGCTTTCATAAGTTATATCCTAGAGATCTGAAATTACATGTAAAAGTAACCTTTTTACTGAACTGAATTTAAGTACAAAGGCATGCAAGTAGTTATTTTATCTACATCAATAGCCACAACTTCTCTCTTTTCAACTGCCTGTTGTCAACATCTCATTAAGGATATTTTGCCATCACATTGATTCGTATTTAGAATTGTTATTTCCCCTCACGCCCCTGCCCATCATGCTTCCTGAGTGGTTAAGAGCATGTCCTCTGGAGCCAATCCAACTTGGGTTTGCACGCTGACTCTGTTGTTCGTTAGTTGTGTATTCTTAGCAAGTCTCTTTACCTCCCTAAATTTCATCTGAAAAATCAGGATAGTTATAGCTAGCATAAAATAAAATTCAATAACCATATATAAATTTAGTACTCAGCATAGTACCTAGCCATACAAGTATTCAACTGATGTGTTGAGTCAGCTACAGGCATCATCCTCATCAACATCATTATCATTATCCTCTCTGTTTATAGATAAAGAAACTGAGGCTTTGAAAGGATAAGTAGTTGAACCTAGGTCAGTTTGCACACTTAAGTGTCACAAGAGCTGGAATTCAAATCCAGGCATGATTTCTTCCCAATCTTTCTTTTCTGACCATTATAACACTGCTACAAATGCTTATCTCATAAAACTTGAATATCCATGACAGTGTAGGTTAGTCCATATTTGGGATGTGCAAAAATATAAGAATAGGTAGTATGCAGTTATATGACCGGGATATACTTAATTTTCAATTAATTCTTAATTATAGTGGTAAATATTTTTGTAGAGATATCAATGCAGAAAAATAGAAATAACACAGGTAATTTGACAGAACCCAACAACCAAGCTTTGTGATAAGATGATTTTTAACCCCTTTGCCGAGAGTCAAATATTCCCCTTTATTATGCTTAACCAGTTTCTGAAATCTGGTAAATTTAAAGACAGTTTATTTTTCATATGCCTTATGCTATTTCATTAAAACTTTCGTATAATTTATGATGCAATAAAAACTTAGCTGTTTTTCAATTTAATGCACTTTTCCACAAATCTGTTTTCTGTACATAAAAATATGTAGTTCCTTTAATAGTTTTACACTTTGCTTAATTAATAAATGCAGATTGTAATGAATTTCTGAATTTATAATTATAATGAAACAAAAATAATTCAAGAAGAATAATTTATGTTATTTTCCTATTAGAATAAAACTGAATTTATGACAGAGACACAAATGCTCAATTGAATTTGCACAATTATTAAATAAGGAAAAAATTCTCTGATAAAAAATATAAAAAAGGGACATTATTTACTCTGTATATTGGGGCTTCTCATTGATGAGTTGTTTTTATGTAGTGTAGGAGATAAACCATTATTTTTTCTCTCAGGCTCTCCTGATTCAGAAATTTCAAAAAACCAACTAACGGCCAAGAATAGATTTATGTTTTATATTTTTGAGATAGCAATATAACATTCAACTCAGCTTCTTTGAAGGTAAAAAAACGCTCTCGTTTATTACATCTAGAAAATAAATATAATATTATTTATGAATGTACACACATACTGATTCTGTATATAAAATAGAGAGATGGTGGCAAGGGCGAAAAAGAAAAAGGTCCATTTGTGATGGGAAATGTGGGAGCTGATATGTAGGAAGAAAAGAGAAAGGAAAAGGAAGAGCCAATGAGGAAAACCAGTGATGAGAGAGAAAGGGAGCAGGAGAGAAACAGACCAAATGAAGAGAGGATGTTGAAAACCAGTCAGTCCAAAGAACAAAAGAGAGAAGGGAGAAGGAAGCAAGATGCAGAAGAAAAAGAAAATAATTAGAAAGAAATGTGAGGGGAGAGAGACCAGAGAGAAGTCTAAATCTAAGGGCATTAGAGCTTTGCTTTTACCCTAAATCTTAAGAAAAGAGTTAATCTAATTCTTAACTGTGAGGTTGTATATCTATGTATATATTTGTGTAATATGTTTGTGTATAATGTGTATCTTCCTTACTAATCTAACAGTGGGAAAGAATGTATCATTAGCAACACTCACCCCCCCCCCAATCATATCAAACATATATAAAACAATCTGGAAATACTTTTCAAAACAATTATTTTCTTTGTATTCAAACCATAGCCTGCCGTCTTTTTAGAGCCTACTCTATTCTCTGGGCTGTATAGATTTGGGTCCCCCATACTGTGATATCTTTGAAAAGGGAAGCTTATTTTATCTTTTTATGCCTATCACCCAGAGCAGTACTAGAAAATTAAAACACTCCATAAATACTTAGATGAATAAATGAGAGTATTATGTATAAAAGGATGAAATACTGAACACTAACAGAAACTTTACATAAGGTAGATTGAACATTTCATTTCACAAAAATTATAACATCAAGCAAGGATTCAATTTTATTTCCTTATATAGACTAAATCTTAGTGATTGGTGCAAGGGGAACAAAGTAAGACATATTTTGCAGGCTTAAAAATTCAAGTCTCTGTAGTTTTACCCCGTATTTGTTCTATGCCTCTAGTCTAATCAACTGGCCTAACTGCTTCATGCTATGAAGAACAAGAGAAAATATATATATTTTTTATATATATAAGCACATTCCATGTAGTGTGGAATGTGGAAAGTGATGTAGATGAAAATGAAGCACAGTCTTAGTTGGTCAACTCTGGCTGTTCTCTCCAGGTAGCAACCAGCTTCCTCTCCAGGTGTGCTGAAATACCTTATTCTAACCCAAATAACTATATTTGGATAGCCATATCCTAAATCCATTTTTTTTCCCTGCTGGTGCTCATCCCCTCTGAGTGTTCCTTAGGACACCAAGCTAGGATGGCATAAGCCTGTGTTCACTAAGATTTCCATTAAACATCAGTTCCCCAAATTCTCCAGTTAAAGAACACAGAAAGGAGGAATAGATTTAAATGACTACATCTTCAGATTCTTTATCTTATTAACTGAATTCCTTTAGTGCTATCTTGATTTTGGGAGTTTGTTTTTAACTTATATTGAACATGCTAGTTGATGATAGTTATTTTCTGGTAATACTGGCTTAATGATATCTAGTTTAAATTTTTATTTTTGAGACCGAGTGAATTATCCACTAATCTAGTCAGTGCAAAGACTACTATATTTTCAAAGGACTACAACTAGTGGACAAATGACTTACATCAAGCCAAACAATTATTTTGATTCATTTTAATCTCCTGGACTTATTTTATGAGTGTTATTTTAGTGACAGTTAAATGTGGTTCCTTTGACAGATGGATTTATTTTAATTCTATTACTATTAAGCAGGTTGAAGTTTTTTGAACTGGCTTGTGAACAAGTTTCACGATGTATCTGGGTATAATTTCATTTTGAATGAAAATGTTTTCCTGTTTCATTTCTCATTGATCAAACTTTCCATTTCATCATTGTCTTTAGAAAGTGGCCAAGTGAGAGACAATAACAAATGTTTCTCTTTAGAACCATAAATTTTACACTGGCTGTAAATCATATTTAAATTTGCTTATATGAAAGCAGAAAATCAGTAGAACTAATAAAACTCTTCTTGTTCTTTCTCTTCATCAGATAAGTTAATTTTTGTGAACCTACTATGTGAAGAGCCCTGATCAAAATTCCATGTTAATTTTGCAGGTGATGGAAGTCAAAGGACAAATGATCCATGTCCCAGAATCAAATTCCATTTTATTCTTGGGCTCTCCATGTGTGGACAAGTTGGATGAACTCATGGGCCGAGGGCTGCATCTCTCGGACATCCCTATCCATGATGCCACCCGAGATGTCATTTTGGTTGGTGAGCAAGCAAAGGCCCAAGATGGCTTGAAGAAGAGAATGGATAAATTGAAGGCAACTTTAGAAAGAACTCACCAGGCCCTGGAAGAAGAGAAAAAGAAAACAGTGGATCTTCTATATTCTATCTTCCCTGGCGATGTAGCCCAGCAACTGTGGCAAGGGCAGCAAGTGCAGGCCAGAAAGTTTGACGATGTTACTATGCTCTTTTCGGACATTGTTGGCTTCACAGCCATATGTGCCCAGTGTACTCCCATGCAAGTGATCAGCATGCTGAATGAACTGTACACCAGATTTGACCACCAGTGTGGATTTTTGGATATTTATAAGGTAATGGGGTTTAGTTACTTATATATAAATACTTTTTTTTTTAAATTTTTATTTTTTTCGGATGTACATCATATTTCAAATTCTGTGTACATTACATCATGTTCACCACCCGAACACTAATTATAGTGCATCCCCTCACTTGTGAACCTAATCACCCCTTTGCCCTCCCCCCTCCCCGCTTCCCCAATGGTAACCACCAGTCCAATCTCCAATGCTATGTGTTTTTTTGTCGTTTTTATCTTCTACGTATGAGTGAGATCATATGGTATTTGACTACTTTTTAATGGTAAATTGTCATCTAAATTAAATTGGAAACATACAATTTTCTTTTTCCTATTTAAACTTGATATTAAATGATGGATATCTCTTTCATTTGGAAATATTTATACAGAATACAAGTATTTCTGCTTTCTGAGTAAACTTTCATTATGAGTCAATTTATGCTATTGACATAGGTAACTGAATCATGATATTGCTCAGTAAGGAAAGATTCTCTAGAGCTAGTCCTCTAAATTCATTACCATTAAAAAATTAAACTTGCTGATTTCTTAGAGAGCAGGATTCCAATATAAACTAAGAATTTTATGTTGGCAATTACAAGAAACAATTTATGTTAAAATATGCATTGAATTATCAGTTAAATCTTAGTTAATCAGAACTTTGCATTTCATTGTCAATTGTCAGGTCTCTCTAATTCTGAAAGAATACATGTAAATATTCTAGCTATTGCCCAAATGACCAATGGTTTTTGGTGGAAGCATGTTCGTTTTCTAAGCTACACAATGGCAGAGCTTTGAAAATGGGTACCATTTGTCAGTCTGATTTGGTGAACTCCTTATTAATTTCTTATTAAAATCATAGCAACATCTTGAGTGATTCAGCCCCATATCTACCTAATGAATAATTCTGTAACTTTACATAGAATTTCACATGGATTGTACAATGTCAGGGTGCATGGGTTTTTTATATGAAGAACAGCAGTTACTTTTAGTATAAATAAACAGCAGTGAGCTTTAGGTTTTTATTTTCTTCTTTACAATTCCATCTAGATCACTATTTCTCTTTATAGTGTGATCTGCACATAAGCAGATTCAGCAAGAGCCTGTCTGCTTCATAGTGTAGTTTGATGTTATGATCCAGAGAGTAAGTTTTCATTAAGGTGTATCTCCTTTAGAGAAAGATGTTTGCTAGTTCCATTATGTGTAATATTCAGCCAATGTTAAATATTTTAGTAAGTCCTTTCTGAGTGCTAAACGTTCAGTCTGAAGTAGGTATGAGGGTTTTGCTTTGTTATACAAAATAAGAGTCCTTGTAAATTATATTTATCTTCCTTATAACTTACTGTTATATAATTTATGGTAGAGAGAGCCAAATGTCTGATCCTAAACCGAAGAGAGAGTACAATGAGTCTGTCACTGTTATACCCAGTGATTTTCAGAAGAAAGAGCAGATGGGCCTGAATTTGCCAGCACTTTTCCTTCCTCCAGACTTTGACACTATTGCCCTAGTCTCTGCAAGCACCAATCTCCTCCTTCTAAACCACTGATTTGCTGTGTTAGCTTCCTCTAGCTAAAGCAGTCATATGTTATTTTTGGCCCTCAATTCATGCAACTAAATGAGAATGATAAATAGATAAACAGGTTCTCCTTTGCTAAAACATGGAAATTCCTGATTTAAATATAAGTGTCAGCTAGGTTTTAAGAAGAGAAGAAATGAGCTATCTTCTGAGGCTATGAAAACTATTTCAAGGTTTAAAAATATAGTTACATTTCACGGACTTCAATCAAGTCTCCCTTCTCTTGCGATAAGCTAAGACACCTCACAGAAAAAGAAAATCTGTGGGAATATCCTCTATGACCCTCAAATTTTCCTAAATGTTATTAAACTGGATAGTTTCATGTAGTCATAAATAATTATCAACGAGTTTTAAGTTACAAAATGGATCTCCTCTTCTTCCGATACTCACAGCCATGCTTTCCATCTTTCATATATATATTGAAAAATAAAGCAATTCTCGTTCACAAATTCTCTTAAACTGAACTTGAAATTTTAGCAATAAATTACAAAGTAATATGATTCCAGAGCCAGGTGTTTTTAACATATCTTCAATGCCAATATGTGTATGCATCTGGAATAGGTCTATCGGGCAACTTTAATGTTTACTCAGAGTTATAGGGGTTGAGTTTGGAGGATCCAGACTAGGAATTGCAATATGTCCTGAAACCAGAGCGATGATGGTATGGCCAGAGAGAGGGAGAGACAAATAAAGGGACAATATTACTCTTGTGTAATCTTGTGTATCTTGGGTAGGATAAAATGAAGTATATTATGAGAAATATATCAGGAGGGATACAAATTAGAAATCTTCTGTCTGACCTGCCTAATTTAAGATTTCTAATCACTGTCATCATTCCACCTTATTTTCTAGAAAATTTACACAGTGCTATTTTATACCATGAAATATTTGCTAAATTTGTAATTGCTATTGAGAAAGAAATCTCAAAAGTGATAGAATTTTTTTAAGGACCATAACTCTGCTGATTTTCTAAAATGAAAAAGAGTTTTGCTGGGTTTAAAGTATGTGTAGAATTTTCTGTGGAATAATCATACCACAGAGAAAAATAAGATATAGTCCACTTTTGTTTTATATTAGAAATGTGAAAAGAAACCAGGTAAAGCTGAATGCCAAGGAAGAAAACAACTAGGGAACTAGAAGGAGTGCCCCATAGGGGACATTCAAAGGCTGCTACTCCACAGTAAGGCTCCAATCTCTAAGTTTATAGTTGTCCCTCTTTTGGTCTTCTTATTATTCCATGTTTTCCTGTCATTAAGGAGATGGATGCAGTGACAAAATATACTTCCAGTGGTAGAATTCAGCTAAATTTGATCATAATAAGAAAGTTCTGCTAAAATAATCAAACCTTCTATAATGTAGTAGGTTTAGGAAGAAGCTATAGATTTTACTGTGCATATTTCAAGCATTGAGAGAATTAAAGCCTTTATATTGCTTGACTGCCAGGATGTTACATGTGTATGAATACTAAGTAAGAGCTAGGTAAGTCAAAGGAAGCATTGATTATAATTTTGATCCTCTTATACTTAGAAAAGCAAATATTCAGTAAAAAATCAACGTAAATAGTGCACTACATACTATTTTGCTCCTTAGGTTTTATAGGGTATAGAGAACGAACAAAATAAAGAACTGGTAACTCTAACTTTTTAAATCAATGACATACGATAATAATAAATAATAATTAATAATAATAACAGCATTGACTGTTGAAGCAACCTAATGTAGGTTTTGCCTCATTTATATTTTTGTCTTTGCCAGGCCTTTAGCTTGAAATAAGGGAGAAGCAAGGAGAATGATGAGTCTTTCTCCACGCTTTTCTCATTGCATTAAGCCAAGGCTACAGTACCCCAGTGCTAACTTAAATACACTCCATAGAGCTCTCATCTTTTCACCTTTAATTGCTTTCTTGACTTCACTTTCTTCCAGTTCTATGACCCATAAAGCTAAGATACTAGATGTATCTACCTCATGGTTATATCGTGAGCATTTCAATGAGCTGATATATACAACGTGCTTAGAACAGTACCTGATGTATAGTAGTAAATGTACATGTTAGTTGTCATTATTGTTTCTCAGACAAGTGTATCTGGACATATGGGGTTATGTATCATGTGATTATTTTTTATGTTTTGTATGTACATAACTATAGTGCACCCGGTGCTTTTTAGAAAAGAATAAAATATGATCTCATTTAATCTCCCATGATTAACATGTGGAATTGCTATATTATCTCCATTTTCTGATAAACTTCTTTCAGAAAGGTTAAATAATCCAGATAATATAGCTAATAAGTCAAAATTCGAACAGAGACTCATCTGATTCTAAAGCCTACAATTTTTCAACAAGTCTAGGCTTGGACTAGACAAAGATTAAGTAATAAAAACAAGAAGTGGAAACTTTATCAAAACTATGTTACATGATCAATAACTATAATTATACTATCAAATTATGAAAAAACCTCTATGAACATCTTATCCAAATATGCCCCCATCCCTTCCAGTTGCAAACAGTTCAGAGTTCTGAGAAGCTGCATCATCAAAAGTTGGGGACTCTCCATCTGCCACCCTCCCTTTTTGTCAGAAACTAGCTAGCATCTTCTCCCTTATCCCTCTTATGGAGAAGTAGCACACTAAGAAGGGGACATTGGGTCAATGATCCCAAGTGCGGGCAATAAGGGGTATAATTTAAAAATAATTAAACTGAATAAGAGTTGATGTTTTTTAAATCACCTTGCCCAGGCAACTCAAAAAAATATTAGTAATAAAATACTTTTCTCTATCAGGTGGGGGGTAGTGGAATATTCCCATCACAAACCCTAAACTTGGTTTGCAACTGTTGGTTGAGTTAAACACTGAGTATCGGTGTCAGGCTTGGGTTGGGAGAAGGGATAGAAAGACAAGATAGGGCAGTCAAGAAACACCAGGACCAGAATTCTGTTAAATCAGGGACTCTGATGTTGAGAATCTGAAAAACAACAACATAAGGTTCATGTTAGCAAGGGAATTCAGGAATTCTAAGTCCAGGTGGAAAAGCTGAGTCCAGCAGAGTAGTAAGGGAGAGAAATCCAGGTTCACTCTTAGGGGACACAAGACCTTGGGACTGGGCACAAGGGGACTGGTTTACAGGAACTGGAAACCAGGCAGGAAGTATAAAGACTGTCATCAGAACAAACTGTGATACAGAACCAGAGCCATTTCCCTGGCTGGGACCAGACTTAGAGCCAGAGTAAGCCTAGGTCCCCCTCTATAGAGTCAAAAGGGAACCAAATATGGCCACTGCATCAAAGGATACATAGATGTCCGCTGAGCTTTTAAATGCTAAAACAGGAGTTAGATCCACAGAGATGCTGGAGTTAGCAGGTTCGTTCTATCCATTCTTGAAAGTGAATAGAATACATTTGCGGACACTCTGGGCATTAATACAATTTCAAAATTGCGACAGCTTGAGTTCTTCTGAAAATCCCCAAAGACCAATGGAAACACTGTGTTGGCTTTATAAGCTCCAAACATGCATAAATATGATACCAATATAAAGGGCTAGAAAAGCCATTAAGATCATGTACATTTTACTTAATTTATATAAGTAGATTATTATGCTTTAGTCTCCTATTAACTATAGACTCCTATTAAATATAACTTCTTAACTACTTTGTGGAAAAAAGTCTATACATTCTAAAAATAAATACAGAATGCAGAAGTAAACGTTGATAAATATCCATGATGGGAAGGTTTATATATAAGGTGATCAGAGTTCAGTTTTGAGTGGGCATGTTAACATCCCAGGGAAACGGAGTCAGACAAGCTCTTCGAGTTCAGAGGTCTTAGTGGAAACCACCTACACTTTGCACTGATGGGCTAGCAGTTTGTAAATTGGCTAAGGAGCTACATCAGACTTGAATCTCTTTCTTTAACCTCCTTGGTGAGAGCTGAAAGCAGACATTTTTCATAAAGTTACAAGGCTACAGAACTCTATGCCTCAAGAATTTTGATTTGTCTTGACATTTGACAATATGGAGCTACTAAAGCCAGCTGTTCACTGGACCTTCAGCCAGGCTTCAGAAAATGAAACAGAATCTCAACGATGCCTCTTCAGTGTGAATGGGATTTTGCAGAAAAAAAATAAAATGCTTGTCTTCCTTCTTGTTTTGTTTTATGATAAAATACCCTTTCAGAGTACTTAGGTACTTAGGTTATTCTTGGAATTTTATAAATATGTATATTATTTTACTCTATTTCTTGGCACTAAGTGCCAGTCCCATTTAGTAAAGAGGGACTGGTTCATTTTTTTCCCCAAGATTTACATATTTTCTGCATTAATGATCAGTGCACACACTTTTGAAATTGAAAGCTGCTAAAGGTTTATACTGGCTGTTTTTACTGGCTTGCATCAACATCAATGCTGTTTACTTTTGCCATAATTTCATTGGAAATGAAGTAACTGTCTTCTAGGAGGTCTAGAAAAGGGGAATTTCTGAAGTAAAAAAATTATTCAATTCATTTTTTCACTCATTCAATAAACATTTTTGACTCACTCACTTGATAACAGGGCATGACTTGCATAGAAGTCTACAAAATGTTATGGAAATTAACATATATTTTTAGCACAATTTTAATGAGTAGAAAAGAACTAATTTATGTGCTTTAGAAGGTAAAGTGAAAAGTCACAGATAAGCATTCTGTTCTGATATCTTTTCTACTGGGGGGATTATATTGTCAGTTTCAAAATACCGTAATGCCTAAAAATTACCTGACAAGAGTTTTGCCTCATCTACACTTTTGCCTTTGGCAAGCATTTGGGCTGGAGTCAAGGGAAAAACAAGGAGAAGGATGGATCCTTTTCCACGTTCCTTTCATTCCATTCAGCTAAAGCTGCTGAATCCCAGCGCTGTCTTAAGAACACTACTTGGAGTTCTCATCTTTCCACTTTTAACCACTTGTTTAACCTCTCTGCTTCAGTTTCACCATGTGTAAATAAAGAGACTAATTTTGTCTACTTCATAGTTATATTTTATGAGATTTTAAATGAAACACATGTAAAATGCTTGTTACAGTGTCTGGTCCATGGTAGTGAGTATAAATGTTAACTGTCATTTCTCAAATAGATGTTTCTGGGCATATATGGTGAATGGTTGTGTGTTTTGTGTGCATATGCTTGTGTGTGCATGTGTTTGTATGCACATAAATATTGTGTATCCAGAGCTTATTAGAAATAGATAAAATGCATGTTTGCTTGGGTTCATTCTTTCAGATTATTAGAATCACATTGCATTCCTGCTACAGAAGGGGAAGGAGAGAGAGGGAAAAAACCAAGGGGCAAGAAAGACAACTGCCTGAAATGCATTATTTGTATCATCTTCCCTGGGTCCTCATGGATTCTTATTCTGGAAGATGAGTCCATAGTTTGTCTTCATAGATCTTCTTTATCTGAATAGGCTGAGTTACAATATGGAATTGATGAAGATGACTGTTTCTCCAAGTAATATTGACTTGTGCAATGTCAATGACCAACACTATGAAACTGAACCTAAAACATTTATTTTTTTACATTTTAATATGACAGTTGAATTATTTTCCTTTAGTGTTGTGGCAAATTCTGAAACGGTTAGAAGGCTAAGATAATTTGTATTGCCAAGCAGAAACCAAAATTGATGAAGTGCCTTACTGAATTCATCAAACGAAGTGTTCTGGGGTTGTTGTTTTTATCCCTATTGATTTTCAGTTTTCTAAAGAGTGGTGGCAACTGCTAAAAGATTGATTTTTTTTTTGGTAATACCAAGTGTTGTGGACTAAATGTTTGTGTCCTCTGAAAATTCATTTGTTGAAGCCCTAGCGCCCGGGGTGATGGCATTTGTAGGTGAGGCCTTGGGAAGGGTAATTAGGTTTAGATGAGATTTTGAGGAAGGGGCTTCATCATGGGGTCAGCATCCTTATAAACAGAGGAAGAGACCAGAGTTCTGTCTTTCTGCCATGTGAGGACTCAGGGAGAAGGTGGTCATTTGCAAGCCCGGAAGGGAGTCTTCACTGGTGATCTGAATCGCTCGGAACCTTGATCTTGGATTTCCCAGCCTCCAAAACTGTGAGAAAGAAATTCCTATTTTTTAAGCCACCTGGTCTATGGCATTTTGTTATAGCAGCTTGAGTGGAATAAGACACCAAGGAAATGTATTTCAATTCTAAAAACAGTCTGGAAACTCTAGCAAGTTTTCTTCGTCTATGAGGCCCATGCTGTTAGAATTTCCTTTATCTATGGGGATAAATGTTACCTCATGATGCAAGTGAAAGATTTTTTACTAGCCTTTATGGAGTTTATGTCATTGCACAATGTCTCTCTTTTGTGTATCCATAAACTGTAAAGAAGTTAAGTTCTAAGCTCAAACTGCATGTTTGCCCTTGTTACTAGCACCTTTATCAGAATAATGTGAGAAACTAGCATTTTTAGTTTGTATACATTTTGCACTTTTAAGTTTTACTACCTAGCTAGTTACTTGCTCCAATATATTTGTTAAAAAATTCCCTTAAAAATTTCAAATTTTCTTCATAAGGAATTATTGTCATTAAATAATCATTTCTGTTGCCCTGAGGTCATTTAGCTGAGGATTTCTGGCAAACTTTAAAATGTGAATATGTCAGTTATGCTCCCATCAAGGTTCATTGTGCCTGGGGATTGGATAAGTTTACTAAAATGGAAATTGATCTTCCAGACAGGACAGCTACCTTTCACCTGACTGACAGGATAGCCTCAATGCAATCTGCAAACCTTATTGAATTGGGTTATTTCTGTTACCTTTTTCACCAAACCTTTAATTAATGCTGTTGTGTAGCAGAAATGCTGTACATAATTCTCTCACTATTTACCACTTAAAGTGCAAATTCTTTAAAGCAAAATGGAACTAAAAGGATGAAATACACATTTGCTAAATTCAAACTGTGTGCCAGACACAGTGCTCGATGCCTTAACTGTGATATTTTACTTTCTAGAAGAACCCTGTGGGATAGGTCACTTTTGAAGATGAGTTTAGTATGTGACACAGACGCCATTTGAATTTAGTTCTAATTCAGCTAAAAGCTCATATTTTAAAAACAATGGTTGAAATCATTCATCTATCAGATAGATAGTGTTCCTAATTAGTTAAATGCAGAACTAGGACCAAAGATTGTTCTAGCATTTATATATATATATTTCATAAATTGGTATCCTCTATCCAGTAACTTTGACAATCACCAGGCAAATTTCATGTCTTTAAAATGAGAACAATGGTATGTCACAGGACTGTTCAGATGGTGAAAAGAGCTAAAAGCCAAAGACTTTTGTTATGAACGTGAGGCCCTTGACATAATAGTTGGAGAATGAGTTTGATTTTTAAATTGCAATTTGAATTTTAGCCTAGAGTGAAAAATATAACTAGGTCTTCTTTTTTAAGGAATTCAACAAGTCTGCACTGTTTTTTAATATGTGTTGGAGTTCATAAAGTCTTGTTCTCTTTGGCTCCAGGAAGCTAGAGAGGATCTTTATGCAGAAGTTAAAAGAATAATTTCAGCCCAGTAGAAGATCCTTGTGAAAGTCAGTGTTCCCAACAAAGAGATAGATTGGCTAAAGTCATATACTCTGCTCACTGGAGTGATTCAAACACTAGCTACAATCTTTTGATGGGACAGGTAAAAGGCATTCTCAAAAGGTCCCTTGATTCTATGAGATCCTGATTCTCCATGCTCAATGTTGAAACTGTATGTGGTTGGCTAGGAAAATATTCCTAAAGTGCACATCAACCCTGCTGACTCCCTATAAATAGGTTATTCACATATGGGAAGTTTAGAATGATTTTTTTTTTTTATTTTTGTAAACATCTTTTAAAGTGGAACAATGAGAATTTAACTTTGTTATCTTAAATTCAAATTAAAATGATTGTAAATCTTTTTACATTTTGATGCATTTTTCTACCTTTGAAATGGTCAACATGGCTTTGAATAAGCTGGAAAACTGTAACAAATCAGCTGAAGCAAAATTCTTGATAGACTACTGATCCAGTTCTGTGTGTGTGTGTGTGCCCATTTGTTGGAATTTATGAAAGCTGCATATTAAGATAATGCTGTTCTTAAGATAGTCCAAAGCAATATTTTTTAATTTCATATTTTCCTTTGATAGTCAAAGTTTGATATTGTATAGATTTTCTCTACTGTCATAAAAAGAAAACTTTGCATATCCCTTTCCACTTACTAAATTCCATTACTAATTATCATTGCCTCATAAACGATAGGGCATATTTCAGCCCTTGGATAAAGGAAGGTCCTTTGACTGTCAGGGAAAGGTCAGATGAGGACTGTTGAAGTTGCTTATGATGGTGCAATGAGAGTTAAGTGTAGGGGAAAGGATATTGGATATCAAGCCTGAAACCTGAATTTAGTTGTCTTTGTCACTTAATTGAGTAAGTCACATAACCAATTTGTGCTTCTGCTTCTATAAAATGGGAACGATAGTATTGGTCTCACATTTTTTGTTGCAGTTTACGTATGAAACATGCTCAGCAAATTATTGTTGGGAATTTTTGCTATTCACAATTCTAAATAATAACAATATTTGTGGAAAATAGATTGTGAATTAATGAACAGTACAAGCAGTTGACTCCATCTGGAGTCACTCATATGAAAGAAGACCAAGGCCAGAGAGAGTATCTTGGGGAATGTGCAATGAAGGGAGGGAAGGAGATTGTCTTGGTCCATCCAGTATGCTATAACAAAAATACCATAGATTGGGAGGCTTACAAACAACAAAAATTCATTTCTCACAGTTCTAGAAGCTGGGAAATCCAAGATCAAGGTATTGGCAGATTTAGTGTCTAGTGAAGGCCCACTTCCTGGTTCTTAGATAGCTGTCTTCTTGCCATGTCCTCACATGGTAGAAAGGACAAGGGAGCTCTCTGGGTTCTCTTTTATAAGGACATTAATCTCATTCATCAGGCCTCTGCCCTTGTGTCTTAATCACCTCCCAAGTTTCCGCATCCATATGCCATCACATTGGGAATTAAGTTTCTACATGTGAATTCAATCTATAGCAGAGACTGATATTTGTTGAATGCCTAATATGTGCTGGGTACCATGCTAAATTCTTTACATATGTTTATTGGTTTATTTTGTCTTCAACAAATAATTATTGATCACCTACTGTGTTCTAAGTACTAAGTTAGGCTTTGGGGCATAATGGCAAATAAGACAGGCATGGTTCATATTCTTAGGTGCTTATAATTGAGCATTGAGAATAGACATTAAACAAATAATTACACAGCTAATTAATAGTTAATTAAAATTGTGATTATAGCTAGCAAGGTATAAAGTTATCTCATTTAATCTTTTCAGCAACCTTGTAAAATAGATATTATTTCCCTTTCACAGAAGAAGAAAATGAAACTTAAAAAGGTTAAACAACCTCTTTGAGGTCACAAAGTTAAAAGGTGGTGGGTTTTGCATTGCTCAGACTTTTTCCATCCCAGAAGGCTGCTCTGGGAGGTCTCAAGACTACGTGATTTTAAGTAGGTCCACAACTTCGCTGACCACTTTCTTCCATTTATACCTTGAAGAAATGTTTCTTGAGCACTTACCATGTGTCAGGCACCACACCACATAGTGAGTAAAGTAGACAAGACGTCTGCCTTCATGGAGTTTACAGTCTAATGAGGAAGATGGCAATTAATCAACACTCACAAAAATCTGTAATTATAAACCTCAATAAGAATGACTAAGAAAAGTTATGTGGTGTTATGAGATCATATAATAGAGACATTTGGTTTAGTCTAGGAGTCCATGAGGACACCCCTAAGGAGGTGACTTCTGAATTGAGATCTAAAGGATGAGTAGGAGTTAACCAGGTAGAGGAGATATTAAGAGGAGAGGATTCCAAGCAGCGGGATCAGGATATATAAGGCTCTGAGTCAGAAAGGAACATGTTGAAATTGTAACAACTAAATGAACATCAGTGTGGTGAAACTTGGAGAATGGGAAAAGGTAAGATAAGATAAAGATACGGAGAGAGGTAGGAGCTAGAAACTATAGATATTTTAGCCATTTCACGGATTTTGGTCTTAATCATAAAAGGAAAGTGAAGTCATTAAATAATTTTGAATAGAGGAGTGACACAAGTAGATTTGCTTTATAAAAATCACTTTAACAATAGTGTGGGGTATAGATTTGAGGAGGGTGGTTAGTGGACAAAAGTAGAACATAAGGCTATTATTGCCAGAAGTCAGATGAGAGATGGTGGTAGAACTACCTGGGCTCGCAAGATAGGGAAAAGAGGCTTGTTTAAATTTTGGTACCCTGAGGGAAGTGATCAATTTTGTCTACTTAATGGAAATACTTCCATTCCATCATTCGTGCATATCACCTGACCACCTGAATATATTCTTATTTTGGCATTATGTAGGTTCAACCTGAGTTGATTGAATAGACATTTTAGAGTCACATAGCGATGATTTGGGTTTTGAAAGGTAATTTACACATTATCTAATTGACCTAGCTCTTGATAGAGATGTTTATAATACAATTCGACTTAGTCATAATTCTCTAAGTGTATACTGTGCTAGCCCCTGCAGGACTTAAAAAGATAAGTAAGACGTTGTCCTTGCCTTCAAGTTAAATGACAGCAGTCTAGACAGGATGATAGTAGAGAAAGTATAAATACAAATGACTGCAGTATAAGAGATGTAGAAGCCAAATTTTATTGGTGGTTCTAAAAGAAGCAAAGATGCCATCCTACTGAAGGATTGGGGATACTTTCAGAAAAGAGATAGCATGAAAAATGGACCTGGAAACATGTGACAAATTTGACTCATGAAAGAGGGGTTGGGGAAGGTGTATTTTCTAAAACTACGCTTAATCTGGGAGGATAAAAGATAGTAATTCCATAGATATCTGAGTCTAGTAAGCCTTATGGAAGTTAGATTATCTTCCTTTAAAAAACCAATTATTTTTTGTATATTTCTTTTAAAAAATTATTTTGTTGAGGTCATATTGGCTTCTAACATTGTGTAAATTTCACCTGTACATTATTATAATCAATTTCTCTATAGACTGCATCATGTTCACCACCAACAGTCTGGTTTTTATCTGTCACCATACAAAGGTGCCCCTCTACCCCTAAAAACAAATTCTTAATGAAATATATCCACTTGGTTTGCTAATTCACTTGCACTTTCCTCTTTTTTTAAAAAAAGTCTATTTTTTTAGAGTAGTTTTAGGTTTAAAATAAAATTGAGAGGAAGGTACAGAGATTTCCCATATACCCCCTGTCCCCATAGCCTTCCCCATTATCAACATCACTCATCAGAATGGTTCATTTTTACCAAGGATGAGCCTACATGACACATCATAATCACCAAAAGTCCATAGTTTACCTTAAGCTTCACTGTTGTATTGTGCAAATGTTTGGGCAAATGTATAATGACATCTATCATCGCTATAATAGCATACAGAGTATTTTCACTGACCTAAAAATCTACTGTGCTCCACCTATTCACCCCCCTCCTCCACTAATCACTGGCAACCACTGGTCTTTTTGTTGTCTCTATGGTGCTGTCTTTTAGCTCTATATGTCATATAGTTGGAATCATACAGTATGTAGCCTTTTCACACTGATTTCTTTCACTTGGTAATAAGCATTTAAGTTTCCATGTTTTGTTGTGGCTTGTTAGCTCATTTGTTTTTAGGGCTGAATTGTATTCCTTTGTCTGGATGCACTACAATTTATTTGTCCATTCATTTACTGAAGGACATCTTGGTTGTTTCCAAGTTTTGACAATTATGAATAAAGCTGCTATAAACATCTGTGTGTAGGTTTTATGTGGACATAAGTTTTCAACTCCAAGCAGCACAGTTGCTGGATTGATCATGTGACAAGAGTATGTTTAGCTGTGAAAGAAACAACTTAAATGTCTTTCAAAGAATCTGTGCTATTTTGCATTCCTACCAGCAATAAAGAGAGTTCCTGCTTTGCACATCATCCTCACCAGCATTTGGTGTTGTTGGTGTTCTGGATTTTGGTCATTTTAGTAGATGTGTAGTGGTATCTCATTGTTATTTTAATTTGCATTCCCCTGATGACATATGATGTGTAGCATTTTTTCATTTGCTTGTTTGCGATCTGTATGTCTTCTTTAGTGAAGTGTCTAGTAACGTCTTTGGCCCATTTTTTAATTGGATTGTTTGTTTTCTTACTGTTGAGTTTTAAAAGTTCTTTAAACATTTTGAATAACAGTCCTTTAACAGATATGTCTTTTTAAAATATTTACTCCCAGTCTGTGGCTTGTCTTCTAATTCTCTTAATATTGCCTTTCACAGAGCAGAAGTTTTTAATTTTAATGAAGTGCAGTTTATCAATTCTTTCTTTCATAGATTCTGTCTTTGGTATTGTATCTAAAAAGGCCTTGCTGTAGCCAAGGTCATGTAGGTTTTGTCCTATGTTATCTTTTAGCCATTTTATAGTTTTCTATTTTATATTTAGATGTGTGATCCATTTTGAGTTAATTTTTGTGAAGGCTGTAAGGTCTATGTCTCGATCCATTTTTTTCTTTGCATGTGGATGTCCAGTCGTTCCAGCACCATTTGTTGGAAAGACTATTCTTGTTCTATTGTATTGCCTTTACTCCTTTGTCAAAGATCAGTTGACTATATATATGTGGGGGTCTATTTCTGGGATCTCTGTTCTGTTCTCTGATCTATTTGTCCATTCTTTTGCCGTTACCACACTGTCTTGATTCTGTAGCTTTATAGTAAGTCTTGAAACAATTCACTTTTGTGACGTCAATTAATGTTATTTGGCACTTATTATATGTTTACAAAAAATATATCAGACACTCACCATTCTCTGGGGACATGTTTAAAGCACTGGTAAGTCAGGAATCTCTGGAAAACTTTTCTTGAAAATAATAAACAATAATTATTTTGTAAAGAATGAATGGATGGATTCTAGGTAGAGCAATAACTGAGTATAAACATCATGGTGGGAGGTGCAGAAAGTTTTCAAAGAACATTGACTTATTCGTTTTGATTGGAATGTGGATTAAATTAGAGTGATAATGGTAAATGAAAGTGGGAAACTGGAGCTCTATTATTGAAGATCTTACAGGACTGACTACCATACAGCAGAAAGAAATTGTCAGTTGCCCACATCTAACTTGAGGATCTAGAAAGAAATTTTGACTATTTCAATATATTTTTCTTTGCTAACATGCCTCAGTATTCAATAATCTTTATGATAGACAACCTGGGGCCCAGCAACAGTATTCTCCACATGACTGAAATTCCTGGGCAGGAACTGGAATTTACATTGATAGATCTATTGAGAGTTTTATCAGAAGAGTTTCTTTGATAGGAAGTCATTTGGAATCCATTCTCCCTCATTTGGGAGTCCCAGGCCAAATCACTGTTCTATTTATATCCATGACCTCCTTTCCAATGCTGTATCAGCTAAGCACTATAGAGACATCCTTAAAAGAAGTAGTATTTGGGTCAGAAACATCAACCAAAATGATTGTAATTAGGTTTTTTAAAAATGAAAGGATTTTTTGAAATAGCTTTATCAGTAAATCCTTAGTTAAACTTGTTTCCATTTCAGTTGCTAAACCAGTATGCACAATGCACATGGATGTATTTAACTGAACTCAATAAGCTTTCTTTGGATCACTGAATACCTACTGTGCCAGATGATCTCAGCATTTGGGGTGCGTCAGTGTGTGTGTATGTGTGTTTGCGTGCGTGTGTCTGGCCTAGGAGTTGTAGTCTAAAGTTCTGACAAATGAAGAAATGTCTGGAGAAGTTTATTGCCCTTATGGTTAGGGTGGAAGAGAGAGAAGGAATATATGGGAATGGCTGGGGTTCAGGGTGGGAGTGCTTTTCTCCTTTCTGAAAGTTCTTTGGCTCTTGAAAAGAAGGTGAGTATCTGGGTGGATATTGTAGTATTTTTGACTCACATCACATACCAGGAGTCTTCAAACTTTGAGAGTCATAAAATACACCAGGGAGCATGTGAAAATGCAGATAGCTGGGTCTTATGCCTAGATATTGATTTAGTAGATGTAGGTGGGACCTGGGGATCTAATTTTTAACAAGTACCCTCTGGGTGATTCTTATGCAAGTGCTCCTGAGTTTTGCATTTGAAAAACTTGCTTAGGGGACAATTCCAACCCCTAAATTTAGAAACTGGACACAATTTAAAGCAGTTAATAAAACTCTTACTGAGCATCTTGATACTGTGATAGGGTCCAGGCATATAAAGTTAAATAAATATCTAGCAGGGGGAGAGTATAAACACACAAACACACGTATACAAACTCCACCCCTCAACATGGTACATATTGTGATAGAGATAGAAATTTGTTCGCTGGATATGTATGTAAAAGAGTTACAGACCCAGAAGTAGGGAAAGAAAACTTGAAAAAAGTGAGAGCTCAGTCCTGAGATAGACTTTGCCTAGTTTGCAGTTTTGTTTGGAATGTTCTCTAAACACTGTAAACTCAGTGAGGTGAAAATAGTTTTTCTTCTTCTCTTTTTGAGATTTCTCCTTTCAAAATAATGAATGCATTCATGAGATTTTCAGGGCCTTTAGAAAAAGTAACTAAGCCTGTTTTCAGTCTATCCTCTGAATCAGGTTCTCTGAGAATGATCCAGTTATGAATTTAAAGCTACCCTGGGAAAAATAGCTGTCTACATATAAAAATGACAGTGGGCTTTGGGAGCAGGTGACCTTTTATTTTCCTGAGACTGGGCAAGGAGTGGAGCTTGTGTACAGAGACTCTTCTCTCTGAGGTGCCAGTCTGGGTTACTGACAATGCCAGTGGAGGACTTTCAGCTCTTTGTATGACAAGGGCTAACACCCATAGAAAGTTAGAAGTTTCATGAAGTTACTTTAATGACTCATCACACGTTAGTCTTATTACTCATGACTTCACAAGGAGGACAAGTGCAGAGCTTTAGCCTTTGCAACATTAACCTCATTAATATATCAAAATTATTTCCAGACTATCAACCTTTAGCATCATAAATTAGGACCCTATAATGAAGATGCTAATATTGAATGACTACAAGATTATTTACAAAAGCTAAAAAGGACAGCTTAATAATAATTTTGCTTTTTGGTAATCATATTTTATATGAGGAGAATAAAAATGTTGAGGCGGATTCCCAATATAGTGTCTGATTAAAATGAATATGCATATGCCAGCTGCCAAGGAGGCAGAGGCTGCTTCTTGGCCCCCTGTGGGAGGTGGGGCTTCTTCTTGCTCAGTTTCAGTTACAGTTCTGTACAGTCCCAGCAACTGGGACCAGGGGTGCCCCCTCCTTTAGAGTTGGGGTGGCAGGGATATGGTAATATCCAGGCTATCCCATCCTGCCTGCCATGACCTGTGATGCCTCAATTTTCTCTTGCACCTTTGTTACTGCTTTCAGAAAGTATGCCCTTCACCAAATCCTGTTAGTGTTGTGTAGAATGCTCTACAGAGATCTAGTTCACAGCGGGGTAGAGGTCTCAGGCAATAGCTGGTTGTGGGGGTTTGGCTAAAAAGGTGACAACTGAAGAGTGTGCCATCTTCTCAATGGCAGCAGAAGAGATGAGGAAAGTCAAGGAAGTGATGGATGAAAAGCAGGTGGAAAGACAGAAATATTGAAGAAGGAAAAAGTGAAGGAGAAGAATGTAGAGGAAGAGGTGATGAGGTGATGAAGTGATGTCCATAGGGAGAAAAGAGGAGCTGGTAAAGGAAAATAAAGTGATAGAAGGGAAGGAGGTAGCAAGACCTTGGCCCCTGAATGTGATCTCTTCAAAGACTTTCTTGAGACTGGAGTTAGAGGCAGTGAATGCTCAGGCTGACAGGGCCTTCCTCCAGCTGGAGCCAAGTTTGGGCAAATGCAGTGGTGCTTGTGTGAGGGCACAAAATTCATCAACTAAAATAAACCCATCTTCTGGGACACCACCTTTTAGAACAGCCCCACCTAACAGATATGCCTAAGGTCCACAACGCAGATTTTCTGGGGTTCATATCAATTAGGAGTAAGAGTTTAGACATCCCAGGACAGGCTCATGTTCAAGGTCTTCTTTTGAACAAACTCCTACTGTAGAAACAAGGTGATCATTAAAGAATATGAGGTCAGATCTTCTGGACAAGTGGCCTTTCTTTCCATTCTAAACATATGACCAGGATCCCATGCCCCAAGTCCTTTATCTGCAGGAGCAGAACATCACCTGTAGCTTTTTCACCTGGTCCTCAGAATACAGCCTCCCACAATCTGACAAGATTGCTGTTATTTAAGGTGATCTGTGGCCCAACTCCTACAATACTACTTGCTGTGTGAAAGGAAGCCAAACTAATTCAGCAGAGCGGCCCGTAGAGATACTCAAGTCATTTGGGTACTAGTATGGTTAACGCCTACCTTTGGAAATTGTCCCCACTCCATATTACCTGCCATCGATTGTTGGACCTGTGCTTGGCCAACAGTGATGTGTATGTGCTGGTCTCTGCACCTTGGCTCCTCTTGACCATTAGTGTTCTCAACTTGAAGAATGTAGCTTTTGAGGTCATGGCCATCACTTTGTCTAAGCCAAGAAAATTATGCTGAAGACTGCGCTGCCTTCATCTACATAGCATGAATGAATGCACAGCTCTAAGAAGTTTACTTACACCACTTTTACTTCTGGAATAATGTGAAGATTTTGATTATAAAGTGTCAAAAAGAAGGTATACCAGGAGAGGTGAATTCTTAAAGTTTGATAAAATCAGCTATAATAATATGTGAGACAGCAGTTGTATGTAATATTTTTAGTACTTAAGCCTCCTCTTCTATGTTCAGAAAAAGATGTACGTTTTTTCAGACATTTGCATAAGCACAATCCTTTCCATCTCCATACTTAGTTTAGACATCTTTATTCTTATCTAGTGTCGTTCAAGAACAGGTTGGAGATGCTGAAAATAAATGAGATACACTATTTTAGATGGTGTGTATTAAAAAAAAAAACACTGAAGCAATAATAAAGGAATCCAGAACATTGTCAACATTTTGTACAGTTTTTTTCTTTTGGTAGTACGTTTACAATGTTTAACTTTGGTTTAACTCAAGGGAGCAACCTCAGGAGCAACTGTAATTGATACGTAATGCTTTTCCTTTCTCTACTCCTTGTGAAGCAAAACTGACATTCTTTTGAAGAGAATCCACTAAAATTTCCACATATATTTAGTTCTGCTAAACTTGTATAGACGTGACTTAGTTGATGGGAGAAGAAAGGAGAATGGAGCTTAAATGGAAAACTGCATTTCTAAGGTGGTAGTATTTCTGTCAAGATTTTCACGTTAAGATACTGAATTTGTCTGCAAGGAAAGAAAAGCATCACATACATTTATTACATGCACTTTACAACTGGGTATTTGAAAATTTCTAAGCAATTACCTATTCACTCATGTACACATTAATCCTATTCACCATGTTTTTCTGGCTCTTCTCTGGACACAAGTTTGGTTGCATTTTCCCATCCCCTTTACGTTAAGCATGGCCATGTGACTTGCTTTGGTGAATGAATCTTGGGAAGAAGCTATACATGTCACATCTGGAAGAAAGCTTTAAGAGCTAGGGCACAGTTGGTCAGAGCCTCTTTTCCTTTGCCATGGCCACCAGCTCCAGGAGAGGAGGTTCTATTAGCTTAGTTCCTAGAGTGAAGAGACGTGGCACAGTGTTTCTCCCCTCTACCTCAATTCCTTAACTCACATAAATATGTAGCATGAATGAGAAATAAACCTTTGTTATTGTAAGAGATTAAGATTTGGAGCCTATATTGTTACTGCAGCATAGTCTAGCTCAGCATAATGGAAACATCTTTTAATTTTTTCTGTATATGGCGTGTTTATGAATCATATGTGCATTCCACATCTTCATATAGGTCATGGTTTTTTGATGCTTATTTCTTGCCTAGTTCTTGATCCTATTATTTCTGATAGCTAACCTACTTCAAATATTTGGAAACTATAAAAGTCTTATGTGATCATGTATGGATTTTAATGTGAATTTGTTATATTTGTACACATGTTTGCCTTGCACTTCATTCGATTTATGTCTTACATCAGTTGGTAACATATTTGTCCATCTTCTCCATGCTATTACATTATACACTCTTAAGGAGAAAGAGCAACATGTAATATCTTCAAATATTCTTGTGGTAGAAATTTTAGAAATACGCGTTTAATTTATTGGAACCCAATAAATTTTTGCTGAAAAGACAATGGAGATAATGCTGATGATGAGGAGGAGGATGATAGAGATTTCAAGAAGAGATTACGTTCCTGGAACATGCATGTTCAGAGTGACTGTAAAGCAATTCACTTTATGTAAATAATTTACTGCCTATGTGTTCTGGTATCTGAAAGTCAGAAGTGAGTTTCAAAGTACATAGCTAATAGCATTCTAGATTTTCAGATTGTGTAGAAATACAAAAGAATGAGATAAATGTGAGGATTCACAAATAGCATTGTGTTTTTAGGGAGAAAATGGTAAATGGCCACATTTTAGCTGTTTATTATTTGCTGGATGTCTTCCTCAGTGGGAATTCTTTAGAGGGAGTATATTTTAGTCTTTGAACTAAAACCTTTACCAACTGACATCGCACTGTCTTTCTGTCTTTATTATATGATTTTATTTCCATTTTTGGCATTAGAAAACAGGTCTTAAAGTGAAAATTTTGAACTTCATGATAGATGTGAAGGTATTTGAATCATTTTTGATGCATTTTTCCTGATCAGATTCTGATAAAGTGATAATTTTGGCATTCCTAGTCCCATGAGCTTCTTAAGTGTTTTCATCGTATTCCCTAAATTAATGCTCACAGAATTTAATGCATTACATGTTTTTAATACTCTAGTGTTAAAATGTATTCACATGACATTTAATTATTGCTATTAAATCTTAACTGACTTAAGTAATTATAATTCTTGACATATTTATGATAGAAGCATTTTCAGTCATTTAGGGGCAATTTTCTCCTACACAGATCTACATGCCATACAAATATACTGATGCTCATAAAATGAGTGGTGAAAATGAGCAAATGATTCAAATGACTGCTGTAATCATGGTAAACATGGTTAATTAATTAATTTATTCATTTGTAAATATTTATTAAATAGCTGTATTTAGATACTATGATAAGCACTATGAATATAGAGATGAAAAAGACATGGTCCCATTCTTAAAGAGTTCATGTCGTAGCTGAGGCTATGTATTGATTATACATAGATACATATTGATTATAGCCTATGATGAAAGCTATAGCAGAGAGGTGTAGAAAATATTAGTTCTAGAACTAATGGAAGGACTATGGAGGGCTTCACAGAATAAGGTGATATTGGAATTGGGCATTTAATACAATTATTTCATCACTTTGCTCTAATTAAAACATTAGCACTATTGAGGATTTTACCACCATATCTACTTTGAATAATTAGAGAAATTTCCTCTGAAAATAAATTGTGCCTAACTTTTATTCCATGTTTCATGCTTTTGAAATTTCAGGATTTTAACCTAGAGTAAATATTTAACAAAAGCAATGGCCACTCAGAAGGGATGCTGACAATAGAATTAGAACAGGGTCTGGAAAGACTCCAACGGTGCCTATTAATTCTTTAATTGTAGAATTATGGATGGATTTCTGCCAACTTCTCATGTCTCAAAAATTACCAATACTAGTTTCTTTCATTTAGGATATTTGTGAAGATGAAATGAGATAATGTGTGTAAAGTGGTTGACACAATTAATGGTATGGAGTAGGAATTCAAGAAATGTCAGGTAGTATAATTATTAAGAGTAAGTAAGAGTAGACTTGGTTAACAAATTACAGCTGTATAAAAAATGTGTAGTAGTGGAAAGGCGGGAAAATTACTTTCCAGTGAAGGTCTGCTTGCAGGTTTGAAGGAGACACGAGGGTGGCTTCATAAACGTCATTATTTGGAAATTTTCCAGGCAAAAATACGGACAATTCTATTTTTGTGAGGGATAACTATTTTATATTCCAGTTGTTTCCAATTTCAGCGATCATCTACGGTGATAATGTTGATGAACAGCCCTGGAGTGAGATGTCAGTATTTGACTGAGGCTGTTTGCAAACTCTGCTGTGATTACACTCAGTTGTCTAATTGCTTAATTTATCGATGTTTTGCTGACATGTTTTTCAGCAACATTTGTGATTGCAGATAACTAATCATTTTTATTCTGGCTCATTATCATATGTTTGCATTTGGTTTGTCTGATTGCTGCAGGTGGAAACAATAGGTGATGCATACTGTGTTGCTGCAGGACTCCACAGAAAAAGCCTCTGCCATGCGAAACCCATTGCTCTGATGGCCCTGAAGATGATGGAACTTTCAGAGGAGGTGCTGACACCTGATGGAAGACCAATTCAGGTACCCCTCAAAAGCTAGTTTGAGTAGTAGTAAGGCATCTTTAATTGAAGGGAGCAAGAAATTTCCTTCTGGATCCTATTTACTGCAACTTGTAGATCTAGACAAGTTGGGTGCTCGAGGAGGACAAAGAATTACTAGAAGTGACTCCTAGATCCAGGAAAAGAACAAATGGAATGTGGTCTAAAATAAGAAAAGGTATGTGGAAGGCAAATTACCATGGAGAAAAGAAAGAGCTAAAGGATTAGACTAAGGGAAAGAACTTGCTGTCAGTGACTAAGTCACCAAATACAAGCAAGGATGATGGTGAAAATCAGAGTCTGAGAGATGATCCAAAAAGGAAGCAGCAAAGAAGCAAGAAAATGGAAGACCTGGACAACTTTCTGTGTGTGGTATACAGATGTTCTTTGCCTCAGGCCCCAGGGTGACTTCTGCAATTTTTTATGGGGCAGAGCTTAAAAGTTGGAGCCCAATAACTGAGGAAACTTTAAAAATGGTAGAAAATGTAGTTCCTGGTGTGTTTTACTCTTTTTGGTACTCATGACTCTCTGCAACCCGGAATTTACCTCTGGAAATGGATTAGGTCACCTAGCTGTGGTTTTGCCAAAACCCAATGGATCCCAGATGTGTTTTTACTATGAATTCTTATAAACCTGGAATCTTGTATTTGGAGAATTAATCTTGAATTTAAGTAGCGCTCTTGTAACAGCTCACCAACTATGGGTTTAAAAAATACAGAAAAAAAAAAAGCCTCGAAATACATTCCTAGTTGTGACATTATGGCAAATTAGATAACTTGAGTGACCCTTCTGATTACAATTATTAAAATACACTGTTAAATATTTTTAAAATATTTTTTAATACTGTTAAGCACATCATTGAACTCATTGGAAAGGGAGAAATGTACCAATCACATTATGTATGTTGACTGAACAAAACTTAAGTGGTGAATTTAACTCAAGTACTCTGTCATTACTCTTAGTAGAAATCCAGGAAATACTATTCCTTCCTGGAGGAAGTCAACTTCAATCCCATCCTCAAAGAATTTGCACAGATAGAAAGAGAAGCTTAAAAATGTGAGGTGGGAAGAGTAGATTTGAAAAAAAAACAAAACAAAACAGAGAACCTCAAAGCAATCAACATAATACTTAAAAAAAGAAAAGATCAGTGGATAAGTTTGAAAGCAGATTAGACACAGCTGAAGCAAAAATTAGTGCATGGGAATTTAGAATTATAGAAATTATCCATAATTAAGTCCACAAAATTAAAAATGCAGAAATATGAGTAAGAGAATGTAAAATGTAAAATGAAGCAGACATGGAGGAGAGAGTGGGAAGATGTAATATATGTTCAATTAGGTCTCCAAATGGAGATAATAGAGGAAATGCAAAAAAGGGAATTTTTTTCTGGAACTATTAAAAGACATTAATCAGTTCTTAGACACATTAATCCTGAAGAATTCTACAGAAAGTAAATCATAGGAATCCAAAACTAAGCATATCTCAATGAGACTGCAGTACTTCAGAGAAAAAGAGGACTTGATAAATGACAAAGGTGACGTTGCTCAGTGGGGGAAAGGATGGAGCAGTTCAATAACTGGTTTGGGGACAATTGGTTATCTATTTGGTAAAAAAAAAATTAAAAGTGGATCTCTATTTCATGAGTCTTCTCTTAAATAAATTCCAGGTGGGTTAAACGTGAAAGTCCATACTGTAAAATTATCGATTGATAATTAGGAATTTTTGACTTAGAGCAGGGAAGAATTTTTTGTAAACTAGTCAGGTCAAAAAATTTCAAATCATAAAAGAAAATATGTATAAATTTAATTCCTTGCAGGACATTTGATCCTATCCAAAACATCTTTGAGACATTTGGTCCATAAGACACTTGGTTTACACCAAAAGGTCTTTGATATCTGGTCATATTTGGTCCTATCCAACGCGTCCTTGGAGACATTGGGGCCACACCAAAAGGTCCTTATTATTTGATCTTGTCCAAAACCATTTGGCATAGGCCAAATATGCTCATGGATGTTTTGGATAGGGCCAGACATCAAGGATCTTTGGTGTGGACCCAGTGTTTTATGGACGTTTTGGAAAGGACCAAATGTCTGCTAATCATTTTATTACATTAAAAGTAAAACCTTCCTGTTTATCAAAGAACACCTAAAGACAATAAAAAGACAACCAGAAACTAGAGAATTTTTTGCAACACATTTAACCAATAAGAGTATCTTTGTTAATCTCATCAGTAATCAGATAAGTATATATGAATAACACTATGATATAGCATTTCCACCTAATAGTTTGGCACAGCTTTGAAAACTTTACAGTGCTACTATTGGTGAGGATCTGGAGCAGCAGGAAATATCACACACAGCTGCTGGGAGTACAAATGGGAGTGGGAGTAAAATTTACTTTATCTTAAGTAGTAAAGTTTAATTTGTGCCTTTCCTACAAGCCACCAATCCCTCTCCTAGATGTTTGCACTGGGGAAATACTTGTGCATGTGTAGCAGAAGTCACACACAAGATTACTCACAGCAATAATTTCATGATAGCCTTAAACTGGAAATAAATCTGTATCTAATAGAATGTATAAACTGTGATATATTTATACTTTGGTATACTATACAGTTGGGAAAATGAATGACTTCAGCTACTGACATCAACATGGATGAACATCAAAAACACAATATTTGGAAAAGAAGCAAGTCATAGAAGAATACTGTATTATTATTCTATTTAATTAAATTTTAAAACCGGGGAAATTGAAAACATATGCTATTTAAAAATACCTGCATTGATGGAAAAAGTGTAAAGGAAAGAGTGGGAATGACTAACGCAAATTCGTGTTGGTGCTTAACTCCAAGGGAAAGAAAGAAGAAGATCGGAAAGGGGAGCATGCAATAGAGAAAGTGAACTTAGGAGTGATAGTGCAAAATTATTCATTTTATTACTACTCTTTCATGTATACACATGGTTTATATTTGACGATTTTAAAAAAGTGGAAAAAGAAAGAGATTTCTAACCGCTTCCACCAGTGGCGAAAATAGGAAAGCATGGAGCATTAAAAAAAACTCTGATTTAAGTCCCCTCAGGACATAATTATCCAGTTACTTAAGCATATGAATGACACTTCTACCATTGCCAGGAAAAATAAACAAACAAAGGAATACTGTCTCAGATCTGCTGCAAACTGCAAACAGTCACATTCCAGATTGAATTTATATCAGTTCTTAAATTTTCAAGACTACCAGTTGGGCAGTCTTATCATTTGGGATTATTTTTCTATGTTGGATTTTCTTTTATAGGAAATATATTGTCTGTACTGATTCAGCATTGTTAAAGCCAACAAACTACCATAGAATCAAGCTGGGGAATTGTGTTTTACAGTGTGCTCATCCGTATTTTCATTTGTGGAATATAACATTAGCTCTGTCTTATGAATCAGATAGTTTTATTAAATCAGAAGAGGAAATGTTCATAAAGATTTAATAAGAATGCAGAAAGAGAATTAAAAATAATAAAACCACCTTAATAATTTTAGCTTCATTACTACTTTATATTATTTTCATGGTTTGGGATTGTTTTTTGGCATATTAATTTGATTTTGAGTTGTTTTCTAACTTGGTGCCATGGGAACATTTCTAAACATATTGAAAGAATCTTTTATTAAAAATGCTTGGGTGTTGCAGTAGAGTTGATATGCGATCTGTTGATTGTTTCCTTCAAACTAAGTTTTTAGACTATTTAAAATTTAAGCTATTTGAGTTGCAATAATTACTTAAAATGATTCTCAGACATTTGGTCATCCAAAACATCCATAAGACATTTGGTACATGCCTAAATGTCCTTGATATTTGGTCCTGTGAAAAATGACCATACGACATTTGGTCCACAACAGAAGGTCGTTGATATCTGATCACATTTAGTCCTGTGTAAAATATCCATGGAAACGTGAGTCCAGCCAAAAGGTTTTTGATATCTGTAGGACCATTTGGTCCTGTCCAAAACGTATTTGATCCACACCAAAAGGTTTTTGATATTTGGTCCTGTCCAAACCTTTTAGCATGGACCAAATATGCTCATGGATCTTTTAGATAGGCCCAAATGTCAAGGACATTTTGGCATGGACCAAATGTATTATGTATGTTTTGAACAGGATCAAATGTCCTGCAGTAGCTCAAACCAAAAGAAAACTCCCCAAACCTCTCAAATTTTGAAAAGTAAATTGATAATTTTTAATATGACTGTATGAACCTTTGAGGCACCTGTCACGATGAGAGATAGGAACCTGAAGTATCAATTATAATTGCTCGCAAATGATTAGTAATGCCCTTGAATAATTAACTGTAGAATTGCCTGGATTGATTTTTTTTAATTTTAAAAATAGCCAGAGAATATTGCTTTTCCCTTATTCATTTTATAATACTCAAGCTAATTATTTTTCTGTAAGTACTCTAATGAAACTCAGAGGCTGGTTCTAGACTATGTCTACAAAGCATACACAAATATGGCCCACTTATACAATAAATTCTGAAAAATCAGTCAAAGGTGACTTTAATTAAGACGGCTTTTAAAAATAATGATTAGAATTTTTTTATGCTTTATCAATATGATGTTTATTCTACTGGCTGAATATATGAAAATACCAGCATTATGCCTATTCTGGGTTTTTTCCCCTCCCTTGAGGAAATCTAATTTTCTTATCTTAAACAATGAACAATCGAAGAAAAGTAAAATCAGATTTATATTCACTCCCGTTTGTTTGAGCTAGCTATATTGTGACTTCACTAGAAAATTGTGTAATTTTTTGTTGTTCTTTAATCTTGTGAATCTGATCTTACCAAAGTATTTTGAATAGTTTTTAGTGCTGAAAGGCTAACTTTTACTAATAGTTTAACCACTGTTTGATTAAAATAACAAAATGTTTATTACTGCCTGTGATTTATTCTTTTTAAAAAAGTGTTGGTAGGGAAAAAGAAGCTGAGTTGAGGACTAATTAGAGAATGTGATTAAAGATATATTAGAAAGACAAGTAGCATTTTCATGATTTAAGGCTTTTGAAGAAGATTGAGTCGTGTGTCCAAATATGGAAGTTTTACTTCTGGATTTCAGTTTTTAAAAAATATTTTCATTGAATTTCATCACATACGCATACAAATTCAAATTCTCTTCATTAGTTCAGAGAACAGTACATTTCATATAATGAGGCAATTATACGGAGATTGTGAAATAGAGTGAAAAAACAATGTGTAATCATGTTGTAATACTAACGTGTTTAGCAATATCAATTGCAAATCAAGGAAATGCCTTGAATTTCATCTAACTGCCTACTCCAAAGGCCGGAATATTAATGTGTACAATTTACATGGACTGTAATACACTAAATTCTAGCTCCTTAAGCTTCAACTTAGTCTTCTAATGAGCTTACAGGAGTTTTTGAGATTGTGAAATAATTATTCTCCAATTAATTTTTAAATAGTTGTAACTTGATGTCATTATTTAATATTTAGAGGGATTTGCTCTTCACAAATATTGTGATATTTAATTAACCCCATGAGATTACAGCCCAAGATTGTATTTAGAAACAAAGAAAATAATTATTTGATAACTTGATTAATTCCCTGTGATTATTTGATAATTGTTTATTTATAAAATTCTAATTAGTACTTTTCATCCTGAAGCGCATGTACTTATTTGAAATGTGCTGCCTCTAGAATCTATATCTAAGGAGAAAGAACTAAGGGGTCAGACAGAACTACATAGGCAGTCTATGAACTCATTATTAAGATACTGAGCCCAGTTATCCTCACTTCCTCTGTGTATCCAATGGACACATTTAAATTTACTTTTTTTCTTTTTGAGGAAGATTACCCATGAGCTAGCATCTGCCATCAATCCTCCTCTTTTTGCTGAGGAAGATTAGCCCTGAGCTAACATCTGTGCCCATCTTCGTCTATTTTATATGTGGGATGCCTGCCACAGCATGGTTTGATAAGTGGTCCATAGGTCCATGCCCGGGATCTGAATTGGTGAACCCTGGGCCACTGAAGTGGAGCCCATGAACTTAACCGCTATGCCACCAGGCCAGCCCCTGAATTTACTTTTAATCTTGTAGAAAATGAGCATATTGGCAGTTTTAGTAAATGATTGTTTTGTTGTAGCAATCATATAGGAAAATACTATATATTACTGGTAAAATTTATGGCTAAATATGTTTTCAGATAGATCTCTTCTGTTTAGTGAATTTATTTGGTACTAGAAATGTGTTTATGTTTTTAAAAGAGAATATGTTTAAAGTGTTTTTTCACTGAGAGTTTGCCAGTAGATAAGGTTATAACGGATTCTCTTCTGTAGTTCATTTCGATTTAATTATCAGAGCTTGAGTCTGCATACTTGCTTCAGATCTTGCTTCTAACTCACTAATACTCCCCTCAATTGGTTATAAAAATCATTTGTAAAACTCAACCACTTAATGCTTAATATTGATTATAGCAGTTTATAGTTTTTTGAGTTTCCATTTTTCTGATATTTTTCATATTGTTCCTATTTATTTCCTTGAATACTCAGCCATAGTTAATTTTAGCTCTGCTTGATATCCATTCTCTAGAGCACCTGTGGTCTATTACGTTGTTTGTTCTTTCACTTAATTTTTAGTCATGTTACTTGTCTCCTGTGTGCCTAATTTTTATTTTTTGTTTGAGCACTGGAGACGGTGTATAAAAAATTATAGAAATAATTTGAGACCTAGAAAGATGTTACCCTCCTGTAGTGAATTTTGTGTGTGCTTCAGGTGGGCAGAATTGCTGGCAGCGCTGGCCAGCAAGGATCAGAGGAGTTAACGCTGGGCTTCAGTCTCTGCGAGAGCCAGCTTACTTCTCACTCACCCTAATAGCTTTGGTATTGCCCTTATACCTGTGGGGTTGCCTGTTAGGGTCTCACCTCAGAGTTTACTAAGGTCTCCTCCTTGACAATCTTTGGACTCCAGTTTTTGTCCCTGTAGTCCTGTAAGGTCATCAAAAGTACTCAGTTTCTCAACCTCTTCAGTCAGTCCTGAAGTCGGAAGGAGCCCATAGCAGGAAAACACGCTCAAATTTAGTGCTCACCTCTCCTCAGGTTCGTCTCCCCCCATATCTTGGTGCGATACCTTTTCATTGCCTTGTGAGCTGAGCTGCAGAGGGTTGCTCTTACTAGAAATGGAAGTTCAAAGTGATGTATATTTTTTATGAGTGTTATCTTACTAATACTGATTCATCCCCACTAATCTACATACCTATTTTTAACCCGTCACAGATGAAATTATCTTTAAATAGACAAAACAAAAGCATCTAGCTGTATTTAAACTACCTACTGCAGAATAACAATAAATAATATCTATTGAAGCACTTAATGGTATGCCAGGCATTCAATGTTCCAAGTGCTTTCCATGTAATAACTCTTTTAAATCTCACAATAATTCTTTGAAGGAAATATTGCTATTAGTTCCATTTTATAAGTGAAGAAAAGAAGAGTTAAAAAATAGTTAACCAGAGCTCCTAGTTACTACACTCTATAGCTTATTAAATAAAAGCATGTTAAATAAATTTCATATTTTCAAACTTTTTCTGTTGCTTTGAGTATCCCACTATCTAATAAATTAGACTTTTCATGGCTTTAGTCTCCAAGAAAATTTAAATTTATATTAGATGTCCTCTTTAAGAGAATGGAAAGAAATAATCTATTTTAGAGGTATTCCATCCAAAATGATTAATTTTTTAAATGAGAAAGTAAGAGAGATAGGTTCAGTTATGTGTGTGTGGGAGGAGAATGGGTGTTATTCCATCATTATTTTGAAAATTGCGATTATCCACCAGATTGAGTGGGGGCATCCATTAGCCATCTTACTCCACTGTTTTTTCTCTATTTTCCCTTTGTTTATTATTTATTGTGGATTGTAATGCAGAAACTATATATTTAAAAATGTTGTATCTACATTTTTTCACAGGGGAGTCTTTGAATTTAAAGATTGTATCATGTTCTAATTAACTGTTTTTATATTGAACAAAATATTTGTTTTAATCTTAGAATTATTCTTCTGACATTATACTGTAGTGCTGAGCTTTAATAGACAGAGCACCCTTAATACCTTACAATCCCTCTGTAAGATGTTGGCTTAGTGATTTAATACACAATATTACGTATGCAATGTGTACGTCAATAAGATAGAATTCCATTGCTAATTTGTTTTAGCTTTTATCTTTACTTTTGACTGATTCTAATATAATGTAGTCACAGGCTTTTAATCATATTTTCAGTCTATGAAAAAATAGTTTATCAGGCACACATTTCTATAAGTGCTGGTCTTGCCGAAGAGTTTTGTTAGGATATTTGTTGAACAGATTTTCCAAAAAGCCCTTTTGTAAAGGTATTTGTATATTTTTACTACATGAAAAAAATAGTAATAATAAGTTAGTGAAAGGAAAAAAACAAAACCAAGCAATGACATAAAAAGCTCAATTGATTTGCATGAAACTGTGCGTATAAAATACAAAATTTCTCAGTTTGATTTTCTGCAGCAGTCTTCTCACTTCCACATTTTCAGAATAGAAATGCATTCTTTCGTGGAGACATGGTTTAAATATTTTATAAAGTTATTCTGTTAAATAATATCACTATAGAGTAAATACTCCTAAAGAAGTTATAATCTATTTCATTTATTTTAGCTTGTCTCCAGACAGTGTCCCTCCCAGGAATACTTGTACAGTGTCCTAAGAAGAGGATAAAATATTTTATTAGCAAAGGCATTCATTTTTATTTGATTCTTGTGTGCTGAGCTTTAGAAGTGTGATGCCTCCAAGCAGTTAGGTAGTCATGCTTCTGTTTATGAGTTTTATGTAAAGAACGAGAATCTGTGTGCCAATTCTTGCTCCTAAAGAGACATTAAGATGTGACTTTACCAACCCATTCTGGGGGTAGATTAGCCCATTATCTTATAGAAATGTTCTCTTTCTCTGGCATTATTGCACAAGAGAGTTTTTTGTTTCTTTTTTTGTTTTTACTGCCAGTTTAACTTAATCTCTTTTAAGGCTAATTGTTGTATGCATATATGCTAATATTAGCAGCTTGAATCTTATAATACCAAAAAATGGCCTGAAAATAACAAGATAGAATAATATGTAAGACACTAAAGTGCTATCTGCATGCTAGCCACACTGTTAGTTAGGTTTCATGTTTGTGGTTTGTTATTCTGTCTTGAAATCTCATATCTAGCTCCAAGTAAAAGTTTATAATTATTTCAAGGGAACTTTCTTAGTTTTCTGAAGTTATGAAAAGCATAATGACCCCTGAAAAGTGGCACACAGAAGATAGTCAAAATCACCTATAATTTGCCAACCAAACATAATCACGTTTTACATTTTGTTGTGTTTCTTAAAGGCTTTTTTTTCCCTATGAATATACAAACACATAGAATATACACACTTGAAAAGTAGATATTTTTAAAATTGAATGGACTTCATTGAATTAAGTGAAGATAGGAGATACAGTGTACCAAAGATGTACATGCATCCTAAATATACGGGAGAGACTTGGTAAGCCCTAGGAAGCATCTTCCATTGTTATTAACTCACTTTAATTTTGTATTTTCCTGTTCCTACCATTGAGTTTTCAGTCATTTAAAGGTAAGTTTTTAATCACTTGGGTTGCAATGTATTACGAACAATTTATTGTCACGAGTGCTTTTAAAAATTTGTTAAACTCTGTGTTGATGTCATGTCAGGCATATGGTAATTGTCTGGGTCACCACTACAATACTCCTTATTTGGAATGTGGTTTCCTAGCAACTCTTGCTTTTTCCTAATGGTTGAATTGATTTCTGCACATTTGCAATGCTTCCTGCTCCATCAGGAATTGTCACCTTGTGTACAAATGTTACAAGATCAAATTTACATGTAGATTCAATTCTAAGAAATTATCCTGCTTTATCACTTGCCTTTAATATGTTCCTTCAAAGGTTAAGTCAACCATAAAAAAATAAATTTAGTAAAACTGCATTAATTCAGATCTCACTCTTTGGGGAAATATGGTAATTTTGACAACACTGACCAAAATACATGCAAATAGTTCCTAGTAGGAGACCGGTTGAAGTTGAAGAAACAGTAATTCTGATGGTCAAATGACCATGCAATCAGCAGGTCAGTAGGAATGTAGGCCTGGACTATGCACTGAGTGTCCCACAGGATGAAAGGTTTTTATTCTGGAGGCAGTCTGCTCTGTCAACTTGGATGAAGCCTGATTCTGCATGAGCCTGGCTGGAGCCTTGCTAGGAGTGACTTTGACTCATTTGTTCAACAAATGTTTTTGAATACTTAACTATTTTCTAGACAATTGGCTAGGCACTAAAGATGTAAGGGTGAGCAAACCTGATACGGCCCTGACCCTTCTAGAAATTGCAGTCTATTGAACCAACACCTATACAATGACTAACTTGGCCAGCAAGTGGAAACAGACACTTGGATTTCTCTCAATACTGTTTCCATCTTAATATTGAGATATTTTTGTTAGATTTTGGAAACATTTGGCAAAGACTTTAAATTCTTCTTAGAAAGAATATTCAAGATATTGTTGTTGTACATTAAGACTTACGTTATTTTGGTGTCTTTGTAGATTTTGTACACATCTAGGGAAGAGGAGTTGAAAGACACTGAAAACCAACTGTGTTACTGGTTGGTTTGATTGTTTATGTATCATCTCACTTAATCTACTTAACAACCCTACGAAGGACATATATGCAGTTTTTATATATTTAAAGATAAAAAGTAAGACATTATTGAGGCCAGCCCCATGGCTGAGTGGTTAAGTTTGGCATGCTCTGCTTTGGTGGTCCAGGTTCACGTGTTTGGATCCCAGGCGCAGACCTACACCACTCATCAGCCATGCTGTGGCAGGCAACCCACATATAAAATAGAGGAAGATTGGCACAGATATTAGCTCTGGGCTAATCTTCCTCAAGCAAAAAAAAGAGGAAGATTGGCAACAGATGTTAGCTCAGGCCTAATCTTCCTCAGCAAAAAAACAAAAGAAGAAGACGACGTAAGACATTGAGGGGTTAAAGAACATGTGTAAGATCATGGAAAAAATAATATATATTGTACTTCTTCTATGTCAGACTTGTGCTAGGTGTTTTATACATTTTATCTCTTTTAATTCTCCCACACCCAAAACTTTACAAAGTAATTTTCATTAATTTTATTTTACATTTAAAGAATTTGAGATTCAGAAGTTTACATAATATGGCCAAGATCATGGAGCTAATCAATTGTCAAACTAAATTTGAACACGGATATATCTGCTTGAAAAAAATCTATGATCTGCTCTTGTACCAAACTGGCCAATACCTCACTAGAATGCCCAGGTAGAATTCTGTTACCCAGATACTTAACAAGAGTTTCCTCTCACCGAGTACTGACTATGTGCCAGGCTTCTCTCTCTCTTTCTTTCTCTTTCTCTCTTTATATATATATTTATCTCCATACACATGTATATCATGTGCACACATATATGTGTGTAATTTATTTACAATTATATATATGTGTATATGTTCAGCATATTTGTGAAATACATATGTATTGCATATGATCATGTAAGTCTTACAACAGTCATGGACCATGAACTAGATGTTATTATCCTTATTTACAAAGGAGAAAAACCAAGACTCAGAGAGGTTAAGGGACTTATTGTCGAATAAGGGTAATTAGATAAATAAGACTAATTATAGATTCAGAATTGGAATTTAAATCTGTTTGACTTCAAAGCTCATGCTCTTAACCATTACCCTACACTGCCTCCCACAATATAATTATAACATGACTTTAATCTTATGACAAAGCTAACAACTTTAATCTTCCTTGAAAAAATTATTGCTCTTCTCTCTTCCTTAAGAAAGAAACGTTCAGATGTAATAGCAGTGCAGACTTGAAGACGTCTAATTTGAGGCAAACTCTATTGACTATAGCTTTACATGGAGATGTTGAAATAATGAGATAATTTTGTCTGCACTTAATATAAAGAGCTGAAAATTGGTAGTTCTATAAAATTTCAAAATCTCTGAAGAAAAAATTAAGTTGGGAATAACATTGAAATGTAAGCTTTTGTAATATTAGCTTCTTATAAAAAAATAGAAGATATGATCTCCTCTTTGTGGCAATATGATAATCCAAAACCAGGAAAACAGAGATTTAAAAACCATACTAGAGAATCCAAAAGAAATATTGTTCTTTAGGACATATTATTTTTCAAATGGTATCAGTTGATCCTTTTGTATATTAAGTTATCCAAATTCACTTTTATATTTACAATAACCAAAGCACTGATTGGAAGTGAAAAATGTAGTAAAGTGGTTTGATCACTCAGCCAGCAAGCATTTACTGAATTTCTCTCATGTGCAAAACTACATAATTGAGTTGCAGACTGAACTGCAGGAGTGCCAAATACTAATCTGCTTTTTTCTTGGCTCTCATTAAGTCAAAATTCTGTCTACACAATACCAAAACATCTGGTCACTTAAACCCATTCAGTCAAAAATTCAATCAGTCGCCCAGATTTTCAGACTCCAGGATTCCATTCAACTTGTTTGCTTTAATTATTAGTTTATCTGAAAGCTATGTCAATTAGTCAGTAGCCTATGTTTAGTTATTTCAACATGCTTGGCAGGCATCTTACCTAAGAACAGGTACAGACGTGGAAGAGAGAAAGCACAAGGCCCATTTCTCACGAGGCCTCGGTCGTGTTTCCACAGACCTGTGTGTTGTTCTCTGCCTCTTGTTCTGTTGACCTTCCTTTCTGAGTTTGTTTCCTGCATCCCTAGCCTACCTGACCCCCGGGACCCCATCAGGGGTTCTTGTCTTTCACTTTCATAAAAGTCCTTGTCGGGGCCAGCCTGGTGGCATAGTGGTTAAGTTTGCATGTTGTGCTTCAGCAACCCAGGCTTTGCTGGTTCGGATCCCGGGTGTGGACCTATGCATAGCTTGTCAAGCCATGCTGTGGCAAGCATCCCACATATAAAGTAGAGGAAGATGGGCATGAATGTTAGCTCAGGGCTAGTCTTCCTCAGCAAAAAAGAGGAGGATTGGAGGCAGATGTTAGCTCCGGGTTACTCTTCCTCAAAAAACAAAAAAAAGGGCTTGTCGTTTTTCTGTGGGCTACCTAAGAATTACGCAAAATAATATTATTATGAATAATGCACATAAAACAGTTGATACTGGTTGATTTAGGAGAAGGAGCTTTTTCTAGTTTTAACCTTGAAGTTGTATATTTTTTGAAATTTTCAAAATATGTCCATGAATTACTTTATCTATTCATTTTTAGTATCAATAGGAGTCAGACAGGTAGTGCCAACATGGACTATTTTTCTTTCCTTCTTTCTAGGTACCTATAATTTTAAAAGCTCATAAATTTAGTTTAAAAATGAAGTAAGCACAAGCTCTCACCTATATATTCAACTCATAAGGAGTAATCAGCAGATAATGCCTAAAATTGAGCAGGGTAAAATTTTTCTATTGGCTAAAAATTGATGGGAGCATCAAATCTTTTTGACAAAATTGTGCTGTAAAGGATTTGGCCAGGAAAATTAGGGTTGGTAGAAATAACGGTCATAAAAGAAAACTATACTGGCAGAAATTAATGTAAATAAATTCCCAATTAACGAGTCACAAATCATTGCTGTAAAATTTAAATGGGAAAGAATTGATCTCAATTAAAATATTTTCAGAGGAACACAACTAGAAATGTAAAACATTAGAATGAGTTTAACTGCATTATATAGAAAATAGATCAAGGAATTAAATTTACTTAATGACATTTAGTCCAGAGAATAATTGCTTCATGATAATTCTTCAGCATTGGTAAATTTCTGCATTCAATCTTTGTATTCCTTTGCTGGGGTCCAAATGTCTTAAACTATAACTATTTTATTAGTCAAGGGAATTATTTGATGTTCTAGACATGCATGCTTAGTAAATTGAATTAAATTTTGCCAAGTGGTAGGGGAAAGTAGGGAATTTTATTTAATTATGGCATTGATAGTTATTATATCTTTGTTTGTATGTATATAATTTCTTCTCTCTGATCCTTTGCTGTACAAGTCAATAAACTTTTATATTTTTGAATATTTTGCCATGTCATTTACCTGGTGTATAAGTAGATACATTGACTTCTGGTGTTTGTATAAATTTATAGTAGTCTCCATTCCTTTTCTCTTATTTTCTTTTCTCATGTTCTTTTGCTAAATTTTCATGATCAGAATCATGTCCTTTTGAAAAATACTAAATGTATCCTATGCTCATATTTCACCTTTACCACTCGACAGAAATCAGTAATTTTGCTACCAAAAATTTATTGAAATCAAGTGCAACTGCTTCATTATGCTGGTATTGAGACCATATGTTATGAGGTTGTGGTTTAGTGTGATGTCTGTACCCTAAGCAATGGAGCATGGAGCATCCTGTGCTATATTGAAATCACTTTGTAATTTGACTATGTTATTATAGCAAGCTATAGCTGAACTTTGTCTATAGTTTTTGTTTCTTTTTTTAACTCTAGTTTGTGAAAATGCTCATCTTATGATTAAAAAGCCATGCCCAGGAGCAAGAGTCATACCATACTTATTAAATATGCACTCTATCAGAAGCCTGAGCATAATTTATTGGCCATAAACAATCATGGCAAAGCTTCCCTTTTAAAGTTGGTGCTTCAAGGCTTGTTTATGCCTTCAAATATTTGCTCCAAAATGACTAATCATTATTTTAAGTTGAAAAAGTTATTAGTGGTGTTCAAGTAGATTGGTATTTTGATTTGAAAAATTTTTTCAGGCAAACATGTTTCTATCCAGCTCTATGACACTGTTTGAATGCTCAATTAATGCCAGATTCTAGAGCCAAATTTGTCTAAAGACTCCAGATGTTTTCTGATTTGCTGCTGCTGTCTGGTAAAGCAATACAACTATGACTTTAAAGTCAGCTTTTGGCTTTCCTGAACTGGGGCTAAAATGCCTTTCCTTTTTTCTTATAATCTAGTTTATCAAGAACTAACCAATGATTATTTACAAAAGAATAATTATATGAGAGTTTAGGAAATTCAGTTGTGAATAACTAATAATTGGTAACTGTAAGATTTTAAAAGTCAAAAATTTGGAGGACAACTTTCTCATTCCACATGCAATAAAACAGGTATAAAAAATTAGGTCACTAGTTATCAATGGAATTGCAACATTTCAGATTTATGAAGGAAGCTAATAAAGAAGATAAGGTCAGCCAGAAGAAGATGAAATAATGTTGAAGTTTTTGTTTTTTCCAGAAACTGATTGTTGTGACAGAAATGTCATTTGGAAATGGTGTTTCTGTGGTTATTATAAAAAAGGTGTAGAAAACATTACACAAATCTGTGTCAGAAGGTCCAATTATTTTGACCTCTCGAGTGTCTTTTGTCTATTAACAGAGTATTACCATTTTTACTGTTTCACTTTAATTCTTTTAAAAGCTTTTAACTATTTTTTCCCTGCCCCTGAGTTTTCCTTCTGCTAGAGCCTCTCATTATGATTTTGGGGCAACTATTTACATAGAATTTGGTCAAAGCTGGCAAGTAGATTTCTTCTTTTAACCTTCAGCATTTCCTACTGTTATGCTGGGTCAGTTGTTAGTTTGTAGCTGGGAAAAACATCAATAAATGAGTACCCTTTTGCATCCCCCTGCCTCTTCCATCTTATCTCATATTTATTTTTGAAAATAATACAGTGCAGTGATGTTTCTTCAGGTATGAACATTTTTCATTATTTCTTATATTTGTTGCCATCTTTAAATGTCAAAGAAATTAATTAGAGTAGGATTGTTTTTACACGTTTTGCCCAAATATTAAGTTATAAATACTATTAACTTATTTGGAATTATTCTAAGGAAAATTATGACCATTATAAGAATTTACGTACATATAAATGATGTTCTCTGTTAGTTTGTTGTTACAACCCACTGCAGAAATTTACACACAGCCATGCCTCAGAACTCATCATAGCTTAGAAATGCTTCAACTCTAGGATCTTAACTCCAGTGTTCTTCCCTATCACAATTCTTGTTCTTCTGCCGTTTCCTATTCTACCATTCCCACTGACCCTGTGACTTCCAGCTCTATCCATTCTTAGGTTTTCAGTCTATTATTTATGTTTTGGCTATGTTTGCCTTCTGTAATAGTTTGCTATGGCTGCTGTAACAAAGTACCACAAACTGAGTAGCTTAAGACAACAGAAATTTATTGTCTCACGGTTCTGGAGGCTAGAAGTCTGAGATGAAGCCATCGGCAGGGCCGTGAAGTCCTTTGGAAGGCGTTAGGGAAGAATCTGTTCTAGGTCTCTCTCTGAGGTTCTGGTTGCCCCTTGGCTTGTGACAACCCAACTCTAATCCTTACGTGGTGTTCTCCCTGCATGCCTGTTTGTCTGTGTCCAGATTTCTGCCTCTCATAAGGATACCAGTCATATTGGATTAGAGGTCCACCCTACTCCAGTGTGACCTCATCTTAACCAATTTCATCTGCAAAGACTCTATATCCAAGTAAGGTCACGTGCTGAGGTGTTGGAGAATGGGATTTCAACATATGAATTTGGGAGGGAACACAGTCCAATCCATAACTGCTTATCTAGCCAGGATCCCTTTGTTTCGTGTCTCAGCCAACATTGTTCCTAACAGCCCTCTAGTTGTACTCTTCTTTATGTTTCATCATACTAGGCTACCTAAGTAGAAAATTATTAGTCTCGAATTAATGGGGAAAATGACATAATCATAGCAATTAAATATCCATAATTTTTGAACTCACTGGTCACTAAATTTTCAGGGATGTCATTTTATTCTCTCCTAGCTATGACTGTTGCAAATATTTTTCACTGTCTTTAAGTTTGTCTCTTAACCTTGCTACTTTTGTTCTCAACAGACCCTTCCTTTCCTAATCAAATGAAATAACAGAAGACATCAATATGAACAATCTCAACTTTCCTTCCACACCCCTCTCCAATATAGAGCTTTTTTCAAATGTCTTCTCCTTTGCCTTTTCAACTCTGCCCCTCAACTTGCCCCCATGTGTCAACAAAATTTCCTCTATTATTAACACAAAATTGTCATTTTCTTTGAAAGGTTTCCCCTCTAACCATGCTGTATTCTGCTTCTCTGTTTATGACCAAATAACAAAAAGCCACTCTGTTGACTCTCCATTGCCTGTATAATAAGGACTAAATCCTAATCAGTACCTTTAACCTGTCCACAAACCACCTTTTGAAACCTACATCCAATTAAACAAACGACATGCCACCATATTATTATGGTGTTAAACGTATTGGACTAATTGCTGTTCTGTACATTGCTGCCTCTTTAACCATGCTGATATTGTTTTGTTTTGTTTGTTATATTTGTCTCATGTTTTTATTTTTTGTATTGTTTGTTTTACTATTCTATCTATCCTTTTTGGCTCAGCTCAACTTCTATGAAATCATCATCAACATTCTCTTTAATGGCAATTATTTGCTCCTTCTTTAGGAAATCCATACCTTTTGTCACACTCAACTGTTAATATTTGAGATATAATATCTTTCAAATAAATTGTTTATGTATATTCCTGTGTATTGTGAACTGGACTGTAAGAACTTTCATGCCTGGGACCTTGTCTTGTTCATCTTTTTACATTATAGTGCAAGTGATTTACTAATATTTGTTGAATTAAATTAAAACTGATGCACCAATGCAGAATATTCACACTGAAAAATAGGGAAAATGATATCCTGATATAGACTTATTTATTCTTTCTTTACTTTTTCAGACATTACTTTTCCATCTAAACATTTATCAAGACATTACCATGTGCTTAATATCAGATACTCAATAGGTGTAAAAAGCTGCAATTTATTGTATAATTTAATTCTATAAATAAGCCCATTATGACAGGATTGGGGGAACATGATATTGACTTTATATTTTAAATTAAAAAGATAAAAGTTTATTTTTTAAAATGAATCAGAAACTTCTTGTGAGTATCTGCATGTGGTCTATTAATAACCGTAGCTCAGCACCCTGGATTGTAACCTAGTACTATTCATAGTCAATAGTCAGACATGTTGGAATCAGGTCCTTATGTTGAGTCCCAGGAGGGGAATCTCTAAGGAAATAGAGAAATGATTTAATCGGATGACTAGATGAATGACACTAATCAAAGGAAAATAAAACTTTAGAAGAGAGTCTTCATAAACCTAGGTTTAATGAAATTGATCGTGTCTAATTCTACCATACTTTTTTGACTGCCTAAGCTGACAAGGCATGGCAAGAAATAGAGCAGATTCTTCCTTTTGATATGTGTACATTTTAATGTCTCGAATTTAGAGAGTAGTTCAAGAATTCACTGGTTATCAAAGATTGAATAATTAGCCTTTCTGTCATTAACTATTATTAGAATTGTCATTATCAACCCTTTGCAGTGAATAGTACAAAATGCACCAATGGTTGGGCTATTCAAATATCTTCCATAGCAACATTATCTTATTAGGACAGTATCCTTAATGAGGAGGCATGTGAATTAATATGCAATGGCACGTGGGGAGAATTAACCAGGCATCATCTTTTCATTTAAGAAGCACTCATATGATTAAATTCCAGAGCTAAAAATGCATCCTTGAAAGTTAAACTCAACCAGAATAGCTAATTTTATTTTATAGCTGTCAACTTGATTGAAAAGTAGGACCCATCAAGTATGTTTCTAATCTTGTAATTCAGGGACACCTTGAAAATATTTCTCAGGAGAGAAGAAAGAAATATATGGAGGGGAAAAAAAAGGAAACTGCCTTTCTGATTAAGAACATATTTAAGATAAAATATAGAAATTTTTCTACATCCATTTTGGTACTAAAACCACTAGACTGGAAAAATGCCTTGGTTGTGGGGTGATTGGTATAAATCAAATATTTCATTCTTATTTAGTAACCATTTACAGTGCTGCATAATTCATTTCATTCTAGTAGTATCATTCTGTATTTTATGCTATTTGAATTGGTACTATATTTTCTAATTGCAGCAAGGGCTTATCTGTCCTGTATGAGAATTTAGAATTTTAGCTTTAATAGCTTATTGCAATATTCAATATTTTATTATGTTATTATTACTGGTATGTTTAGTGCTAGATGTTTACATGTGGCTAGGCTACAATGGATTGCATCTAAGTCATGCAAGGAGATGTGGTTTTCATCACCTGCTCCCACAGTGAGACTGACATACAGACACAACTGCAGCTTTAGGGCCTGTGTTCCACGTAACATTTTACCGTTTCATGTCCTTCTGTTATTATATAAGAAAAACTGGAACTTTAGTACCATATTTTTTAAAGTGAGATTTAATTAACATACCATAAAATTCACCTTTTTAAAGTATATGATTTGGAGTTTTATAGTATATTTAATTAATTAGTATTCACTCTGATGAATAGGGAAAATGATATCCTGATACAGACTTATTCTTTCTTTATTCAAAGGAATTTTATTCGAAGTTATTCAACCATCACTTCTATCTAATTCCAGAACATTTTCATCACCTCAAAAAGAAACACCCATTAGTACTTTAGCCATCACTTCCCATCTCCCCTCCCTCTGACAACTACTATCTTTCTGTTACTATGGATTTGCCTATTCTTGACATTTCCCGCAAATGGAGTCATACAATATGTAGCCTTTTGTGTCTGGCTTCTTTCATTTAGCATAATGTTTTCAAGGTTCATCCATGTCGTAGCATGTATCAGAACTCCATTCATTATTATGGCTGAATGATATTCCATTGTATGGATGTAACACATTTTGTTTATCCATTCATCAATTGATTGACATTTTGATTTCCCTTTTTTGGCTACTATAAATACTGCTGCTATGAACATTCATGTACAAGCTTTTGTGTGAAAATGTAATTTCAGTTCTCTTGGGTACATACCTAGGTATAATCTGGGTAAAATTGTTGGCTCATGTGGTAAGTCTATGTTTAACCTTTTGAGAAACTACCAAACTGTTTTCCAAAGCCTCTGCACCATTTTACATCCTGAGCAGCAATGTTTTGTTTGTTTGTTTGTTTTTGTTTTTTTTTTTGAAGATTGGCACCTGGGCTAACAACTGTTGACAATTTTTTTTTTTCTGCTTTATCTCCCCAAACCCCCCCTGTACACAATTGTATATCATTAGTTGCACGTCCTTCTAGTTGTGGGATGTGGGGCGCCGCCTCAACGTGGCCTGACGAGTGGTGCCATGTCCGCACCCAGGATCCGAACCCCGGGCTGCCACAGTGGAGCGCGGGAACTTAACCACTCGGCCGCGGAGCCAGCCCTGTGAGCAGCAATGTTTGAGGGTTCCAATATTTATACATCCTCACCAATACTTGTTATTATTGTCCATCTTAAATACCATATTTTTAAATAAAAATTTCATTTATAGCTTGCATGATATTTTTGCATATAGATTTTGAGGGGTTCTTATCTTTATGTACTATACATTTCTTTTAGAGATTTTCTTTGGTTGGTAGGTATTTTTTCAATCCTTTCGGAGTATAATGTGTCTTTGAAAATGATGTGACACTCAATCCTGTCTGTAAAAATTTTGAAGAAATCCGTAATGTGCATTAAGATCAATACTTTGATGACTTTATTAAGAGTTACAGGTGAAATTGATGAGTATGTTTCATTACATCACAGATATTGAACTTTCCCCACCTTTCATTAAGGGCAATCATTGTATAATTCCAATGTCTCAAACTTCACTATTATGAACTTATAAAAATGGATTGAAGAAAATACATCACTTCCAACTAAACAAACAAGCAGAAATCTTTGGTCCTCCTTTATATTTTTCTTGTTTACTTGTTAATGACAATTACAGGTAGAGTTTTCTAGAATATTCTTATGAAAATTAAGCTGCCTGATAAATATTTGATGAATACTGTATACAGTCCTTCCAGACATTTTAGAAATATTTACTACTAAATAGTGCAAATGTTGGAACAGTGTATATTAACTGGAAGTATAGCTATTCCAAAGTTAATTAAAAGACCCTTTGTCAAAAAAGTTCATGCAAGTTAGTTCATAGAAATAGATAACTTCTAAGGAATCTCACAAACTTAATACTTGATAATTCTAACTTTAAACGTAGATATTATGGTGTGAGTTCCTTGAAAGAAGAGTCTGACATAAGGTCTTGGATGTAAGTAGTTTATTTGGAAGGTGATACCAGGGATCAGGTGTGAGAGTGGAGAGTGAGACAGAGAAGGAGGAAAGGACTTTGTAAGTTTACATTTTCAAGGTCGCATTCCTATGAGAAGCGTGGACTTGATTCTGCTGGGGGTTTCTCCTAGGAGGCATAGAGGATCCCTCTTAAATTCTCTGCCTAGGAAAAGGCAGGCAAGAACACATATCCCCTGGCTCTGTCCTCTGTGGGTTGAAGGTTGCCTAAAGGGTATTAACTTCATCTCACTTCCAGGCTACACTCACTTACCCCAGGGAATATGCAGCATGAGAGAAACCCTAGGGTAAAAAGTAAAAACACATGGATATGCTTGAGGCAAGAGGTTATTAATGCAGAGTGAGTCTAAGAGCTTCTAGAACTGTCTACTACAGCTATAGCTGAACTCAGAGATGGGCCCAGGAGCTGCAAAGTCATGCAGCAGAAGCATCTGATTGGCATTGGGCATGCAACATGATGGCTGATTCCACAGCACAAATGAAAACTTGACACTCAAATATCACCTACACTAGTGGTTTCCAAATATTTTTTCTTATGAACAACAGCAAGAAAAAAATTATAATGATTCTACTGGGCATACAGAGACAAAAATTTATGAAACAATATTTACCCTTACTATGTACACAGCAATCTGATATTTCCTCTTCTATGCTAGGCTGTGTTATTCTGTTCTATTCTTTTTAATTTAAAAAATGGTGTTCATAACTCCCTAAATTAATTTCAAAACCCATAGTTTGGAAAACACTGGCTGAAAAGATAATTAAACTAATTTACTAAGAAGTTAAAAGATAGCATATTAATATAATTAAAATTATGTGACCTGGAGCCATGTAAAATGAAATTTTTAGAAATAAAGGTCATACTATCAAGGTCAGTTAGAAGAGAGTATGCTGAATTCTTAAGAAATTAGAAAATAGGGTTGCTTGGGTTCATGTTCCATGGTTCTGAATTTCATCTGTCAGTGTTTCAGAATCTATAAATGGGTAAAGAACATCCAGCTCCCTAAGAGAATGAACAGAGTGGAACACAGAAGGGCTGAATAATAAGGTGCCATGTCTCCTGTTTTTCCTTCAGCTGCTTTATTTCCTGTTGTCCCAATTCATGGGTATACAGTGAGGAGACTTAGTGTATACGTTCTGCATAGGTACACGCATGTATACACAGCCACCTGTATGTTGCTTATAGTTAGAGCTAGCTAGTGTATTATATCAGGATTCTTTTGCATTTTATGTTTGTTTCAGGTTTATTGTTTTGACAGTTGTCATTTTTAAGCTTCTTTTCTCCTTTCATAGAGAAAGAGCTTTTAGTCTCCTAAGGGCAGAGTTCTGTTATCATAATCACCTTTCAGAAAAGAGAAAATTACCTGTGATTTTTATGCTCTGAAGGTGTATCATAATAATTCAACCACCCACCTTACCTTCAAAATCAAATGGTGTTTTTTTTTAAAGAAACTACTTGGTTCTTTCCTATTTCTTCATTTTCTTCGGAGGAAATGAGAGCTTAAGAATCTGGGAAATTCCACCAAACCTCTACGATTTTTGGCTGCCTCTTCCTACTGTCAGCTATTATGTTTAAGGATATCACTACCACGGGAATCCACCAGCACTGCTGTTGTAACAAATTCTAATAAAAGGGCACTGTTATAGGTGAGTGAACGAGTAAGGGGACGGTAACCCTCACATCAGCCATAACCAGCTGTGTACAGCTCCTCCTGGGAGCCCTCCCCACTCCCATGCCAGCACTCCTGTAAATCTGTCTCATGGGAAAGATAACATGTGCACACGCACACCCACGCATCATTAAGTTACAGGTTACCCATCAGTATTAAGACCTCACAAAATTCTAATTGTAATTGATTACTTCCAATTACTGGAGAAAAAAACAAAGGCATTGGTAGTGGGAAAAAAAGCAAAAACCCAGGAAGTCATGCCTTGTGCTATCTATTGCCGGATCTCCTCTACATCAGGGTTTGCAACTGTTTCGAAGAAGCAGATAACCCTTAGGCAGTTGTTGCCTTCTTCACATTACAGAGGATCTTCTAGTATAGCAATCCTAAAACTGATCTTGTGATGTTATATGGGTGTCGTATGAAATGAAGGTTTGGTGATGAAGTAACTTTGGGAAGTGCTGTCTACTACATGAGGATTCACAAAGCATGTTAGCAGTTTAAAGATTCTGAAAAGTCTCAAGGTTAAGAAATTTGTTTGACTTTTCTAATTTTTTTGTGAGGAAGATTGACCGTGAGCTAATGCCTATTATTGATCTTCCTCTTTTTGCTTGAGAAAGAGTGGCCCTGAGTTAACATCTGTGCCAGTCTTCCTCTATTTTGTATGTGAGATGCCACCACAGCATGGCTTGACAAGTAGTATATGTCTGCCTCCAGGATCCGAACCCACGAACCTGGGCCCCTAAAGTGATGCACACTGAACTTAACCACTATGCTACCAGGCTGGCCCCTGTTTAATTTTTTTAACCCAGTATTTCCAAAATATATTATTTCATAAAACATCTTTAGATATCTTGAAAGACAGTGGTTATTTGAGCAACTCAGTATGGAAAACAGAGTTCTAACCAAAGGGCCATTTTCTTTCTCCCTGGCTGCCCTTAACATTTCTTTTTCTCTTATGCTTTTTTATCCTTCTGAGTTCCCTTGCAAAACTCCCTCATTCTTCAAACAACAAAGCTTCTTCTCCTGGGTCATTTCTTATTGTACCACTATTGTCAGTTTCAGTGATATTAGCTATAAACCACACAATCATGGCTGTTTGTATATGCAAATAAAAAAAAGTCACAATATCGATTCTTGTTTCTTGTCCTTTGATTCACTTGGCATATCAATGTGACTTTTCAAGTTCCGGAGGAGTGAACTCCTTCTCTCCTTTCCCACCTCCAGCCAGCAGCTTTTGGATCAGTCTTAAAGCTGAATGGTGTTCGATACTGGAAGGATGAGGGACTTCACTTATAGAGAGAAGGAAAACAGAAATATAGATATGTATTCTTTTTATTATCTTACTTTCTTGATTATAATCTTCATTCATTCTTTCAAACACCATCATCATCATCATTTTATTAGTCTGAGTACTAGTAGTTTGTTGAGTGTCTGCTTCGTGCCAAGCATTATGTTAGAGCATGTGTCGATGTCATTTTATAGTTCTCACAGCAACCCTGTAAAGTATGCCTTGCTTTTCTCACTTTACAGATAAATAGGCTTAGATAAATGAAATGACTTGCCCCAGCCACACGATACTCTATAGCAGAGCCAGAAATCAAACCTAGGTCATTTTAGCACAAAGCTTTTGTTCCCTCACCTATGACCTACCTGCTGCTCTCTAATATTGATTCTCTCTTGGGTGCCAGGCACTGGAATACTCCCAGATCTCAGTGGCTTTCACTCATGGCTTCTACTTTACCAGGCCTGTGCCTAAAAAGCCTTTGGACTTTTAGCCAAAGAGAAAACACTTTTATTCTTGAATCTTAACAGTGGGGCTAAAAATGGAAACTCATTGTGTGTTTCTCTAACATATACTGACAATGACTATCAAAATAATTGAAAATATACAACCTTGAAAACAAAGTCCTAATAAAAAAGGTATAAATTGAAGTTACACTAGATGGTAAACATATTTGCTGGTTCAAAATATATCCCTTTGGCTGTCATTAATGCAGAACCACGGTAGGATTTAAGGAATGCTTGAAGAACTTACTGGCAAGAGACAGAATATGTTCTCCAGATGCAAGATGTCACAGTGATCATAAGGGGCCAAGCCTGCAAATATAGTTTATTCTGAGAGTAGCTGTGTTGCATATTAGGACAGTCGTTACATATGGTTAGTCATTATTTGTAGGGTATCTATCGTGCACAGATGGGTAAGTAGTTAAGAAGGAAGTATCAGTTAGCTCTTGTTGCTATGGAATAAACACTGATTCATGTTTATGCCATGTCATAAAAAGTATTTGAATATTAAAATCTCAATCCCTTGAGATACTGATATGTAGCAACAAATGGTAATTACAGTAAATATTTGATAGGATTTTGTTGTTTAAAAATGAGATGCAATTTAATGAGAGATATAATACGCATGATATAATAAAATGGCTCATAAATTACCTATTTTTTGAAGAAGATGAAAACCAATTAGGTAAAACATTTCTCATTTATGTTTTGAGTGCATGTGCATGCAAATGTCATTACATATTCCCCAGGAATTGTTATGGGGTTGAGTAAGACCCTTTTAAGTACAGATGCCATTAAATAAAAATACCATAGCTAAATAATTTTCAATCTGAACATTGTATTCTGGTTACACTTACTGTGAACTATTTAGAAGAGGTATATCTATGCCAAATAGTTCAATCCTTCCTTTCCTTTTTTACATACTCTGTTAACTCATGGTGAATTTAACTTCTTTTTCTCTCTCCTAAATCTAACAATTTTTATTCTTTTCCTTCATGGTTAACAGTGTTTTAGCATTTTAAATAATTTTATACAAGCAGTTTACAATCAGGAGTTTTAAAAAAACAGCAAACTATTTGGTTAGACAACCTTTTTGGAAATGTCAAAGTAGAAGCATAATTTAAAATATAGCAGTTTAAGGATAAAGAGAAATCAATCATCATTCACTTTTGACAAATATAAGCACCCACTGGAATATGGGTATTGATGATGTATATAATTGGCTGCTTTTCCATGGACCATGAATGAGTTCTGCCCCTGTCCCTCACCTCATCATTCTATGATGGTAAATTACAATTTTTGAATGTTAGGGAAGTCCTAGCAGGCTCTGTTTTCACTCAGTAATATGGATTCTCAATTGCTCTTCAAAGAGCTCATTACATGGCATAACAAGGAAACCTTCCTGCTCATTACCTTTCATAAGCATGACTTCCAAAAATGTCTAAGGAAATGTAAGGTCAAAGGATAAGGTGGGGAAGTGTGTACAAGATAAAGTTCTTCAAGAAGGCGCGGTTCCAATTAATTAAAAAAACACATTCCTTTTGATGTACACACAGGAAGACGTTTGCTAAGTGCAGGTTTCCGAAGGTTCTCACACACTACTCAGCTTCCTTGTTTTCAGTACCCTCTTCAATTCTGAGTGATAGCAAACTGTATTTCCTTCACTGAATGCAGTAATTGATGGCGGATAGGTATACTCTTAATTTAATAATGATGTGTATTGTACATCCACGGTTTTCCTGGTAGTTCATTTCTGACCTAGTTTCTAAATTAGAACATGATTCATATAAGATTGGGGTAGATTTTTTAAACTAGGGACTTACAAAAAGGGTAACCTTTTAGTTTTCAAATATTATATTAAACTCCTGAATTTTGCATCCAACTCTGGTCATGTTCATAGATTTAATTCATTTTGACAAATATTTATTGAGTGCCTATTATGTGTGAATCACTATTCTTTGAATTAGTTTCTCAAATGGAGAAGATTCTGGCATATGCTATCTCATATGATATCATAAAGGTATCTCATATCTTTAGAACTAAAGACTAAAAAAAAAAAATTAATGACTTTCCCTGACCTCAGTGAGCTACAAACTAGTGGGATAGAGAGACATATAAACACATGATTATGAATAAGTGAAAAATTAGTATATGAGTGATCATATGAGAGATCAAGGAGGACCCAACCTTAACCTGTAGTCATGAAAAACACCAGTTCAATATTAATACAGAGTAAATAGTGGGTAATCAAGGACCCTAAGTGAGAAGTATGGGCAGAAACCACACCATAGAAGGCATGTAGTCAGGCTAAGGACCTTAGCATGACTTTTTTCAAGCAGGGAAAGGACCACTCTGATAGATTTGTGGCTTTTGAGTTTGAAAGGACAAGCTTGGGAACAGAAAGATCAATTAGGTTATTTTAGGAGTCCTGTGAGAGAGGATACAAGCCTGAACTAAAACAGCAGTATTAAAGGAGATGCAGAAGGATTCAAAAATACATATGAATCTGAACTGACAGAAACTATTATTTGATTAGATGAGGTGCATGAAGGAACTGCTCCCAGGATCCTAGCTTGGGTGGCAGCGTTCAGCGGTGTGATACTATGACATGAAAGGGAACGTATCAAAAATCAAAAGAATTTTTGATAAATTTATGTACTTTATTTGTACCATACTTATACTTTTATGCTATACTATGTCTACACTTTACTTTTTCTTCTTATTAAAACCTAAAGAAAACTCTTAGATTAGCAGACAAATACCAAGCAAAACCAAAATTGAATCTTCATGAAGAGAGCACTTCTGAAGTTCAGGAAATCTTAAATTTCTCTTTACCTATTCAAAAGTCATCCATTTAAAATTCCATATGCTTCTTTTTTTTCTACACTTATTTGATTTTGCTGAATGTATTTGATAACAACATGAACTGTGATAAAATAACTCAAATGACACTCAGTTGAAAGATAGTAATTGCTAAGTAAGTAATACTAAGTAGATGAAGTGGGGTCATTTCTTTTTGTCAAATGATCATTCTATTAGTCTGAGAGAAGAAAAATTGGAATCCTTGTTACATATTCAAATGCCATAACTTTATTCAGACTTGTCTATTTAGCTGTATACACTATGTAGAAATGAATATTAGTCCGATTCATGGAGCAATTATCTAGATTAAGAACTAAAAGGATTCAGTGCACTTGATTGTGACATTTTATTTAATGATAAAATCTTTTATGTTCACAGTAATTGCTTGTGTCTGCAAGATGAGGCTGGGTCACAACTATTTGTTGTCTCAACATTATCATCATGGTAAATGTTTTTCTAAAAACCTATGTGTGTGTGGGGCTAGAAAAAGTACCACACTTTTGTTAAAAACGTTACATTTCTTTCCCTCAGAATAACTTGACAGTGGTACAAAATTTATCATTTTCTATTTTGGTCCCTCAAATCCTCCTATTTCCAGTAATTTCTCTGGTTCTACTGATGGAACACCATAACTGATTCTTTGAAGCTCAGTTTCCATGATTATTTTGTATTTTTCCTTCCTCTTTTTCCCATGATATACAATGCCATCACACCTTGCTGATCCTTTCATTACACTGCCTTTTTCATTCAGTAAAGATGTGGGATCTCCCTCCTCAGGTTCAAGCTTCAGTGTGTGGCTCTTGAGCTGCACTATCCAATATGGTAGCCCTGAGCCACATGTGGCAATTGAGCACTTTAGATATGGCTAGTCTGAGTTGAGATGTGCTGTAAATGAAAAATGCATACCAGATTTCAAACACTTTCTACAAAAAAAGGAATATAAAAGCCACAGTAATTTTCAAGGTGATTACAGTTTGAAATGGTAATATTTTGGATATATTAGGTTAAATAAAATACCTTATTAAATTAATTTCACCATTTTTTATTTTTAATATGGCTACTAGAAAATTTTAAATTTCATATGTGGCTTACATTTCGGCCTGCATTATATTTCTATTGGAAAGCAATGCAATAAAAGATGCTAGAATTAGAGAAGGCATGCTTTCTGCTCTGACGTCATGCATCTAGATATGAAGGTAAATATAATCTAGATATGAAGGTAACTATAATGTCATGATGTGATAAGATCCTCGGGAGGCTGTAAGAGAAGAGTAAGTAAACATTTCTGACAGAGCATCTGAGGAAGGATCCATGGAAGAAGTGACATTGGACCATCACAGGAAGAGGACAGGAGTATTAACGTTTCAAGTAGAGAACATAACCAAGGCCTGGTGAACAAGAAAGAAGCTGCTGAAATAGTCTCCTCAAATATCATTTAATCACATCATTTCCCTGTGGCCAACCATGGACACTAAAATTTATCAGGAAAATGTTTCAACTCCCTTACCAATTCTCAGCAGCATGTCTCCACTTCCATGCCTACTTCCAGCAAGTACGCATGGCCCCTCTCAGTTAGGATGTAGAGGGAGTGTTGCTTTATGACAGACTGGAAAGATGCTACTTCAGTTATGCTGATAGGGAACTTTGAGGAGCTGGCCTTTAGTTGTGGCTACTGAAATGCTCTCCTGATGCCTGTGGCTAACTCCGATAGGAAATGGAAAGAGAAGACTAGAAGTTCTACTAGTATGTCTTCTAAGAATTAGGATATCTTATGATTCACCATAAAGTATTTGATGAGTGGGGAGAAGTGAATAAAAGAAAAAGAAGGAGAAAGGAATGAAGGAAGTGTCGGGGGATCAGCTTCCAAAAGGAATGGTTTATAGATAGAGATAAGCACGTAAAGAAAGTAAGAGAGAAGTGAAGGTTACAGATGAGGCAGTGAAGGGTTTTGCAAGGGTTTGAATTAAGGCTCTGGCCTGTGCCACCCTTAGATTGTGGGCAAGTTCCTCAATCTCTCTGGGTTTCAGTTTCCTGATCTGTAAAATGTATAACAAAGCCTTCCAAGCAGAGTTATAAGAATTAGAAATAATGTAAAACATAGTGTTTGGCATTTTGTAGTGTTCAATAAATGTTAGCTATTATGTTTCACCACTCCTGGTTAACTGATTTTGAATGTTTTTCTTATTTTTGCTGATTCCCCCGGAAGGAATTGGGCTGGTTATGTGTCAATACAAATCTCTGACCTATTATTTTTAAAGAGAAAGTGAAAAAGACAAAGAGAATATTTTATTTAATCAATTCTAAAACACATTTCCCCCCCTCCTATTTAGCATCAATGAACTTAGGATATGTCTTACAGTTGATGATGTCATAAAAATGTCAGCCAGGGGCCGGCCTGGTGACCCAGTAAAGTGCACACATTCCGCTTCTCAGCGGTTCGAATCCCGGGTGCAGACGTGGCACCGCTTGGCAAGTCATGCCGTGGTAGGCGTCCCACATATAAAGTAGAGGAAGATAGGCATCGATGTTAGCTCACAGCCAGACTTCCTCAGCAAAAAAGAGGAGGACTGGCAGTAGTTAGCTCAGGGCTAATTTTCCTCAAAAGAAAAAGTTAGCCAGGCTGAGGTAGTTGTTATTGTCTGTGCATATGTAAAGTTGTTATTATTTCTGGTGGCATGTGCCCACACATGCAGCCCTAGGTGTTTCAACCTACAAACCACTCAAGGATTATTTGAAGAAAGACTATGAGTCCTAGTGAATGTTTTGCTCATCTTCTGGTAAAATCCAGAAGTTTTAATATCAAAGCTTGACGAGAGTAGATCCTCTTAAGATGTCACAGAGGATGACCTAGATGGAAAAACATGGACAACAATAACTCCAATTTAAAAAATGATTCAGAAGAGTCAGAGTCTAAAAATGAAGAACTCTTGAGAATAACTTCACTAAATCATTTTACTCATATTTTTCTTTGTATGGGTGCACAGAGTGACTATGATAGAAAAATCTGTATCTAAATAAGTCTAAAAGAAATATTTTAGTAATTGGTAAAGAAAATTCTGAGATGTATGAAAGCATTATGTTGTGGTTTTTACTTGCTTATTTTTTTCCTTTCTTAGTGATACATAAAATAATCATGCGTCTTATAATTTATAGGGTCTTAAATTCTATGAAATACAGTATTTTTTCAAACTATTGTGAAAGAGAATAAATAAACAAATGAACTCCAGAATAATATCCTCAGGTTTACGGGATATTCTTAGTATGTCCTGAGGCCATGGCAGGCCAAGGGCAAAGCCGTGGGGTAAAAGTATGTGTATCTTTGATTTTGGCTCCTTTTGTTCTCTCTTAAATAGAAAAGCAGGTCAGTGTAATCAGAGGACAAAGGATTTGGAGTGGGAAGACTCAGGTTTTGGTTCTTGCTTCAATAATTGCAGGGTTTGTGAACTTGTGAGGTTCATATCACCTCTGAGTTTTCTCTGGGGATAATAATATGCTTGCTTTGTGTTCTTCAGAAGATGATTAGTTTAAAAGCACATTTGAAAAGTACTGTACAATGGTAGTTACTATTAATGGTCCTTCATCTTTTTTCTTGTCTTACAGATAAAAAGGAACTCAGATTTGTTTGTCTAGAGGAGATAGGGTGGAGGGAGATTAATATATTGTTAGCTATTCACACTCGCAGTCATACACTATGCCTGACCAGTTAGAGTCTAAAGTCTACATGTGACCAAATATGTCAGTATCCAGGAGTTAGAGGAACTCTCCTCTGGGAGGAGGTGGTAAATGCACTCTTGGGAGAGGACGGATGATATTTCTAAGAGGAGATTTCCTCTGGTATTCAAGCTTGGACATCCCATTGCCAAAGTGCTTCTGTCTCCTGGCCCAGCATCCTCATTCTTTCCTTCTGGCTGTTGAGGACCAGCTTATCTGCCCCAGCAACTCCTCCTTTCCCAATTAGGGGCCCTTGCTAGTCCCCCACCACTCAGCTGGCTGTCTCATTAGGAAGACATGGGCGGTATGCTCTGTACCTCAGAGCCAGTCTTTCTGTGGCTTCAGTCTGCTAAATAGCTAATACATGAACTAGACTTAAAAATTTATCTCATTTTAATAAAAGTCATTACTCTAAAAAGGGTCTTGAAGTAGACATTCTTTAGTCTTAAAGAAGTACTAATGGAAACAGGGAGATATTGCTCAAAGGGTACAAACTTCCAGCTGTAAGATTAACAGGTTTGGGGATCTACTATACAGCACGGGGATTATAACTGATAGTAATATATCATACACTTGAATGTTGCTAGGAGAATAGATCTTAAATGTTCTTACCACAAAAGAACAAATGATGACAATGTGAGGGGATGGAGGTGATAGCTAATACTATGCTGGTAATCATTTTGCAATTTATAAATGTATTAATCAATACATTCTACACTTAAAACTTACGCAATGTTATATGTCAATTATATCAATAAAACTAGGGAGGAAAAGTACTAATGGTGAGACTTTAACGGATGTTGGAAAGAGAATGGTGCCTTGACCAGTGTTTGAGGAGGTAACTTCTTGAAGAACTGTTTCTTATAGCCCTCTATCAACATATTATAAGCTTTCATTTAGTTTGTTTACACCTGGAATTAATCTTGCCTGAGGGAATTTACACATTTCCATTAAACATAGTTGACTTGTTCATGTTCCTTAAAATTATGGCTTTCAAATTTTTTGACTACAACTCATAATAAATACATTTTACACCCTGATCCAGAGCACACATATATGTTTATGTGTGTATGTAAGGTACATATAATTGAAACAAAAGATTAATAAAACAAGACTTAACCTTACAACTCACTGAAAGTTTGCAACCAGAGTTTAAAAAGGATTTATTTAGAAAATAAGTCCTTTTGGCAAACTTGATCAGAAATATGTTTGGAAGCCTATAACTTACTTTGATGGTAAATAAGTATTTCAGAAAACATTACAGTGTTAAAAGAAAGCATAACAAGTAATCTCAGATTTAATTGTCTGTGATTATTCCAAATCTGAATTTTCTATTCCTATGTTATCTTTCAGGGACTAAACTTCTACACATGATTTTGTAGCAGATGAATTAGAGAGGCAAAGTAAGAATATTGTTTTTATAAAATCCAGTCTATATTTTCTTTCAGCCTTGTTTCTACTATTTTATCCTATCTTGGGCTTCCTTATCACTTAGCTTTGGTTAAGAAGTTATTTCTGTATACATTTGCCTTGTTCACAAACAAGTCAATTTTCTCTCATTTCTTACTTTCTGTAGTAAAACAAATTATCCATCCTAAAGACAGAGCTTGAAGAATTTCCTGTTCCCAATATTGATTTTTCACTAAGTCTAATCCCATTAAACATTTCACTGTTAGGGATAACATATTTTTTATTTTTCTTCAGGTAAATGTTACATCATCATCACCACCATCTCTGCCTAAATATTTTGTTGACAATATGGAAAGGCAATTATAGTATTTGATATTTAAATGTCTTATAATAGGTTAAAGATTAATTGAATATTCATTTTGTCATAGTGAACAAGGTCCAATGAAGGTGGATAAATGTCTTATGAAGTTAACCTCATCTACGTAAAATTGAAGAGTGTGAATATAAAATATACCATTGTATTTAAAGAAAGTTGTTTAGACATTTAAGGAGTGACTTTTTTTTTTAATCACTTTAGAATAATGTGCTTGGTTATGCCCATATAGAAGATAGACTATAGTTGTTCATCCATTGCATTGATTACAGAAAGATAATTTGGGGGGAATACAGATATACACGGACACAAGATTACAGTCTAGAATAGGAAGCCAGGTTTATAAAAAACAGTTAATGTACAATATGATCACTGAACTAGTTGAAGTATGTACAGAGTGCAGTGGTAACTGAAGAAGGAAGGATTGGATATCTTGAGAGAAGGGTTCAAAAAAAGTACTCAAAAGATGGGTTCCCCAAGCTGGATCTTGAAGGACATGTAGAGGAGAAATTATTCCAAAGGAGAAAATGAGGAGAAATTATTCCAAAGGAAAAATAGTTGTGAGAAACTATCACGATTATTTCGATTTTGCTAATCTGCCATAATTAATTGTGACGACTCTGGCAGGTAGGACATCTTCTAAATTTACAAAAAGGGCTATTTTGTCATTGAAGGAGCCATTTTTTCCCTGCCGATTTTACAATAATAGGCTGACTTTGTCATTGCAGAAAAGGGTCTCTAATTAAAATTTATTGAACTTCCAAAGAGCAGTTTCCACTAAATGGCTTTATATTTTTTCCCTTTACTTTTCTCAGCTAAGACATTGTCCCTACGACAAAAGCGAGACCTTTTAAAATATACCTCTTAGTTTCCTGGCAAATTGGCTCATTTGCAAAGTCATGCAACCAGCCCGCAGAAATGAAAAATTATTTTGGTCATTCAGTTGGTGATACTTTTTATACAAACAGGTCAGGAACACTGCAAGGATCTGAAAAATCTTCGAAATCTGAAATTGCAAAGCTCAGAGTTTGTATTGTCTAGTGGCAGCAACAAAGAGCAGGGCCCACCACTTCTCCCTCCCTAATTTCAGACCCCATATCTAACTCCTTGCCAGATTTTAAAAAGAACAAAGAGACTTTTTAAAAAATATGAATTTGTGGTGGTATGGGATTTTTATTTATTTGTGTGTTTCCATTAGAGTGTAAACACCATAAAAGCAGAAACCTCATCTATTATATTTATTTGTATATCCTCAACATATAGAACAATGTGTAGCACATATTAGGAACTCAACAATTATTTGGTGTGTGAATGAATAAATAAGTGAAATAAATCAATACTGAATGAAGTAAATCTTTTTTCGCTAGCAATCATACTTTTATAAGTAGAAAGATGTCGCAATGTCATTCTTCTCAAAAGCAAAGAGGAAGGGAATCAGCATTTTGTGATCATTTAAACATTGCAATTGAATTTCAGATATCTGGTTCATTTATTCACTTAACATTTCTTGAACATCTACTGTTTCTCACACAAAGGTAGATAGACATAGTTGCTTCTCTCACGGAATGTAGATTTAGATGGAGTGGCAAATGTATAAACAAGTAAGTGTCACAATATTGATCCTTGGTATTTATAAAATTTACATTCTCAGATTCAACTATTCACAAATGAGCCCAAAGTAGTTATACATAGTAAATAATATTTCCTCCTAGACATGTCTTTAAATCACCCAAGCTGCAAGGCTTGGACAGGGAGCTAGTCAGTGAGCTTAGATTAGTGTTCACCATATGCATGCCCACATGGCTTGTGTTCTGTCCCATCCTTACATAAATATTTTGGGGAGAAATTATTTGATGCTGTCGCATTGTGAATTTAGGGATCCCCAAAGATTTATTTCGATTTCCAAAGAGATGTCCTCTTCATCTCTTCAGTAGAATTTCAAGAGTCTACTATTATTCATACATGCTAAAAAGAGGAATGTGCAAGAAACCAAGATAGCAGGGATGGTGGGGTGATAAACTGTGGCTGGTGAAGGGTGGGAGCAGGGAGGGCAGGAAGGCAGGGAAGTCTTTATTAAGAGGGAACTTAAAGCGAATGTTGGAGATTAATAGATTGAGTAGGAATTTGCCAGGTAATTAAGGTAGAGAGGACAATACAGGCAGAAGAAATAGCATGTACAAAAGCCCAGAAGTGTGAAATTATTCAGTTAATTTAGAAGGCTACAAGGCACATAGTGTTTTAAGAACAAAAATTATAAAGGCAAGAGGAGTGTCAGATGAAACGGGCCATTCTCAAGGAGCCAGGTCATTAAGAATTATGAATTCCAGGGGCCGGCCCCGTGGTGTAGTGGTTAAGTTCGCGCACTCTGCTTGGGTGGCTCCAGGGTTTGCAGGTTCGGATCCCCGGTGCAGACCTAGCACTGCTCATCAGGCCATGCTGTGGTGACATCCCAAATAAAATAGAGGAAGATTGGCACAGATGTTAGCACACCGACAATCTTCCTCAAGCAAAAAGAGGAAGATTGGGAACAGATGTTAGCCCAGGGCGACTCTTTCTCAAGCAAAAAGAGGAAGATTGGCAACAGATGTTAGCTCAGGGCCAATCTTTCTCAAGCAATAAGAGGAAGATTGGCAACAGATGTTATCTCAGGGCCAATCTTCCTCACCAAAAAACAAAACAAAAAAAAGAATTCTTTGCAAAGGGATCTGTATATTATTCAGTGGGAAGTTAGGAGCCAGTGAGAGATTCTAATTGGGGAGAAACCTATTCGGATGACTGTCTTAGGATGTTTTGGAAAGTACCATCTGGGAGCTTTGTATTGGAAGATTGAAGAGTTAACTAGGCTAGATACAGGCAGACAAGTTAGGAGATTAGTGTGATAGTCCAGGTAAGAGAATGAAAGCCCCAGCTAAGTTAGGAACAGTGGGAATGGAAGAGAGGCCAATTAGAGAGAGATTTAGGAGGTACAATCGGCAGGACACTTCCTAAGTGATTTCAGTGTACAAAGTCTAATTTCTGAATATAAATTGTTTTTCTTTATATTTTTAAGAAATCCGTGATATTTTTTTCCATAAGTGTTAGGATTTTTTTCTTCTTGTTGAATTCTTTTAAAATGACTGGGGCAAAGGAACAATTCAAAAATGTGACCTTAGTGCTGTGTTTAGTAGATTGAAAATTCTTCAGAGGCTTAAGAAATTAAGAGTGTCTGTGGTTTTCTTCCAAGATCAAGAGACTAAGGTCGTCTAACTGAGAAGGTCACGTCATCCATTGCATGTTCTCATCTTGCAGATGTGGAAAAAGGCCAGTGGCTGGATTGTTTGTCAGATTTGATGAGCCTGGTTCAGGGGACTCTGAGCAGGGCAGCTCTCACGATGGGCTGCCTCTCTCAGGACAGCTATTGAATTTGGTCTCCCATTGTCAGGATGGGCCCCTAACTCTGCTCCCTACAACATGGATGTCCTTCTTAACCATTTTCTTCTTTCTTCAGACCTCAGGCTGACTCTTGTCTGAGCAGATTTGCTTTACTATCAAGGTCTCCTTTTTCCCATGGCCTCAAACTTTATCACTTGACTTCTCGTGCATCTCACACTTCCTGATTTTGTCCCTCCATTTTACTCTGACTTGTAACCCCTTACTCTCTGCTCTAAAATTTCAGACTCTTGACCTGGCTTCCAATCCTTGGTTTTACTTTGATTGTGATTCTTTCAAATATTCATGTTCTTCAAAATTATTCACCCAGCTCTCTTTTTTTCCCCATGTTGCACACTCTAGTAAGTCTGCCACAGCCAAGACTTCAAGAACCATTTCAAAGCTGATATCTCCCAATTCAAATTTTACTCACATTTAACTCTCATTGAAAATTAACTCACAAGGGGCCAGGCCCCATGGCAGAGCGGTTAAGTTCGCACTCTCCATTTCAGTGACCTGGGGTTCACAGGTTCAGATCCTGGACACAGACCTACACACTGCTCATCAAGCCTTGCTGTGGTGGTGTCCCACATATGAAAAAATGGAGGAAGATTGGCACAGATGTTAGCTCAAGGCCAATCTTCCTCACCAAAAATAATAATTAACTCGCAATCTCCCACCATCTCATCCCACCCGAAGGAACTTATTCTTTCTCCTGTAGCCCTTTTGTCAATCCATGACACCCAACACACTAACCTAGGGCATTTTCCTTTATAACTTTCTTTCTTTTATTCTTTACATCCAGTCAGTCACCAAGTCTGGTCAATTGGCCACCTACAAAACTCTCTAATAAGTCTCCTCCTTTCCATCAACATTACCACTCAAATTTCACTAAGAACTCTTTTAGCCTTTAGTCTTTCTTGCTCAGCCATAAATCTAAAGTCATTTTCCATCCTGTAGCCCACATTAGTATTGTAAATCAGAAATATAATCTGCCAATGCACTACTTAGGTTTTGCTTGTTTACCTAATACATACATATTTATCAATCACCTGTTTACATGCCAGGCACTGTGAAAAGATGCAGAGTTATCACAATAAGCAAGATAGACATGATGGAGCCTCATGGCTTTCAGAATCACATCAAAAGGCCTTATAATGCTGGAAACCAATGGTCTGTCCCTGCCTACCTATTGAAAAAATGAGAATCAGACTAGGTAAGATTTGCTTTTGTTCGGCTTTTCCCCCTGAAAGTACTCCACACTCCATGCATAGCTATATAAAAGGCAGGTGGAAACGATCTGATGCAATGGGCTGCAGTCCACTGCTGTCATTTTTTTTTTTTTTTAAGATTTTATTTTTTCCTTTTTCTCCCCAAATCCCCCCGGTACATAGTTGTATATTCTTCGTTGTGGGTCCTTCTAGTTGTGGCATATGGGACGCTGCCTCAGCGTGGTTTGATGAGCAGTGCCATGTCCGTGCCCAGGATTCGAACCAACGAAACTCTGGGCCGCCTGCAGCGGAGCGCGCGAACTTAACCACTCGGCCACGGGGCCAGCCCCCGACTGCTGTCATTTAGATAGTCACTGGGGATTCGGGCACTTGATTAAACATGCGAATATCTGTCACCGACTACCTTTAAAGTCATAAAAATAAAATTCACTTAGATGACTATTTTGTGTAGGTCCTTCATTTACCAAGTTCCCTTTTTGATGAGGAAAGTTTCCTACTCTTTTCTTTCATTTGCTTGGATGCAATCAATGGCATGCTAATTACAAATAAATACTGCAAAGCCTTTCATTTCAAACATCAGAGCTTTTTCTCAAAGCCCAGGTTAAAAGCAGAGCCCTACAGATGACTTATTGTAGTCCATGGACTCATTGATTCATGAGAATCTATGCTTCTTTTATTTTGTACTAGAGAATACAATCAAAATAAAAATGTCACAGCTGGACTGAAGCAGCACTAGAAGCACAATTTTCAGTTTTGAGTAGTGATTTTAGCCCCAGTTACTAAGCTTTTTATTTTCTTTTTTGCAGCCATTAACTAGTTTCTTCTAATTTTTAGCCACATTTGGGAGGATCCAAAGATAAAATTTTATAAGGTCTAGGATGATGTTACTTTATCACTTATTGGACTAATGTGACAAACAGAGGCAGGATTGGGTATAAAACCATTTATTCACCTCTTTTAAAGGTGCTTTTCATTCTTAGTTTGCAAATATTGATGAGGGATGCAAAGATGAATGAGTATCCAATGACTTGAGTGGTAAAAATACAGTGCTGCAAGTATTTAAAGGAAGGAAAGAGTGGCATTTGTATCCAGCATAGAATTTCCTTTCATTCATTCTTCTCTTCAGTTCACTTATTCCTTCAACAAACTTTTCAATATTGTGTACTGAATGTAAAATTCAGCGGTAGATGTTGAAGATGTAGAAATGATTTGAAACTGAAAGGGATATTAAAGTAATCGTTCTCAAATATTGTAGAATCCATGGACTCCTTTGGAAAGCTGATAAGCACTATGGATGCAACATACACGCACAACTTCAAAGGATCTGTGGATGCTTTGAAGTCTATCATTGGACCCCTTGGGATTTATGAATCCTGCTTAATGATTTCTTAATTTCCAGTTTTGTTCATTGTTTGAATTTTGCCACCCAACCCAGGGTTTATTTAAACCTTATTACGGGGTTAACTTTGTTTTCACAATTTACCCCTAAAATTAATATTGGGCAAGATCTTCCAGACCCGTGTCCGGTTGAGATCTATTGCTGATACTAAGGAGCCAACCTACTGAGTAAAATGAGCATGAGTGCCATCTAATGCCCAAATGGAATAAATGTTGGTAACAACAGTACTATACAGTACTATACAGGATTAGGGTATGTATCAAAGGATTTAGGGTTGTTATTGCCATTTGGTTGGTTGGTCAATTAGTTCAATTTTTTCTAAGTTTTGTAAATTATTATATTTTTTTCTGTTGTCACGTTCAATTCTTTTATTCTACATCACAATCCCTTGAGTTAGCTGTTACTGTCTAGATTTAAAAACAAGAAACATTTCTAAAGATAAGAATCATTTGTAAAATTGTCTCTTTATTGGTGGAGGAACATATGATTTACATTTTTAAATAAACTTTTTATTTTATAACAGTTTTAGATTTTTCAGAATTGCAAAGATAGTACAAAGAATGTCCAAATATCCCACATCCAGTTTTCCCCAAACAGTGGTATGATACTATTGTTATAATTAAGGAACTGATATGGATACATTATTATTAACTAAAGTCTATACTTCATTCAGATTTCCTCAGTTTTTCTCTAATATCCTTTTCTGTTCCAAGATCCCATCCATCTAAGATACCATATTACATTTAGTAGTCATGTCTCCTTGGGCTTGGTTTTGACAGTTTGATTTACATTTGATGTTTTGTATATTTGAATTTTATTGTAGCTTTCTGTTATTTTTTGAAATCTTTAAAAAAAATTTTCAAAAAACGCTTTCCCTTGTTCTGTTTCTTTGATAATGCTATGTAACTATTGAAACAGATTTTATGGAGGTTTGTACAAACATAATTTATCAGTATTCAGTTTTCATCTTTAATAATGGAAAAAAAGAAGATTAACAAAGAAAACTGCCAAGATGTTCTGATAGAAGGACCAGTTCAGTAGAAGCCATAAGAATTGTTTCCATTTGGACTCTTATCCTTACTGATTGTATGGTTCAGCAGGCCATTTACCCTTTGTGCTTCAGTTCCCACATCTGTGGAATAAGTTGTGTGAATCAGAAAATTTCCCAGTCCTTACACTATGAGAAGATAAATAAAATTGACCATTATTTTCCTGGTATAAGTTAATAATCATAATGTTTCATATTGGATATGAGTGAATGCTTATTATGTACAGCCCAAGCTGGTACACATTATTATTATAGATGATGAGTATTAGAGAAGTAATTTGCCCAGGACCATACAGCAAATAAGTGAAAGGTCAGACTCTGAAGCCCATGACAACTTCCAAAGAGAGAACACCCCTTTCAGCATCCATAAGCCTAAGATGCCTTCCATCCCAGCCTCCATGTTGTTGCTAGGGCTCCTCTAATGACCAACAGTCCAAGATGAAGAAGTTTTTCTTTGCCGTCCCATTGCCTAGGCATGAGAGACTATATTAAATGCTATAGATGACCCTAGATTGCTACCCACCCAAAAACAGATGTTATGAAATCTCAGGGAAACTTCTGTCTCCAACAACTGAAATGTATTAAGTCTGAGGAGTACTTACAATTCTACCCTATTTGCTAATACTTTAATTAAATATTCTTTTTTTATTGTTTTTAAAAGTCTTCAAGAGCCAGCCCCAGTGGCCTAGTGGTTAAGTTCAGTATGCTCCACTTTGGTGGCCTGGGTTTGGTTCCTGGGCATGGACCTACACCACTCATCTATCAGTGGCCGTGTTTTGGCAGAAGCTCACATACAAAATAGAGGGAGACTGACAGAAAGTGTTAACTCAGGGTCAATCTTCCTCAGCAAAAAATGAGGAAGATTGACAACAGATGTTAGCTGAAGGTAAATCTTCCTTAGCAAAAAAAAATGTCTTCAAGAGATATACAGGAATATCGTATCTCCTGGGAGCAGAAAGGAATATTGTGTTTCCTTCTCGAAATTGAAAGGTAGTATATATGTTTGCATGCATGTAAAGGAATTTAAGCAATACTGGCTAAAACCATTTGCTGGGAAAGAGTAGAACTATGTAAACTACTTGACTCCTGCAGTATCTATAATTTGTAAATATATCTGTGAAACTTAAATGATGTCCTACAGTTGTGGTTCTCAATGTTGGAGGCACATTAGAAACTCCAGAGAGGCTCAAAAGTCCCAATGCCCACCTCATTCCAGATTCGTTAAATCAAAAATCTCTGGAAGTGGGATCTAAAACAGCAATTTTAAAACTCCCTAGTTGATTCTAATGTGTAGCCTAGAGTTCTACATTGTAATTCCAGAGTCTAATTTTGTTACTGCACTTTTATTCTGGAGGGTAAACTTGTCTACGATATTCTTAAAATATAAATGAAGAAAGGTATGACTTACAAAAGAGCATAATAATTATTAATGTTTAAAATAAAACTCATTTTTAAATTCTTTGTCTTTTTTTGCTTACATATGTATCAAATGCATTGTTTTCTGTCTGAAATATAGAATTTTCGAGACATCAAATGAACTAAATTTTCCCTAAAGAAATTCAGTTATCAACAGTAAGCATGGACATCATTATAATATATGCCGTTTTCTCATAGAGGTAGTTTTCTTTTTTTAAGTAGTCTGTAAATGGAAAATCATATATTTGCAAGTTTTATTTTTATAAAATAGTAATTTTAATGTCTAAAATTTTGGAGGCAATCTGAATTGATCACGTGTATATTTTTTCTTAAGGAATAAGATCTCTGTCTTTCTTTAACGGTGTAAGATTTCAAGATCCTTGAAGAGAATAAAGCCTTTCTCTCCTTTGTATCATCCACAATGCCTAGCAAGTGTTTGAGACTGAATTGCTATGCAATAACCTTCAGAGGAGAGAAAGGGATGTGAAAGGAAAGGATAGGAAGGGAAAAAAGGGAAAGGATGGGTGAAAGACAAACGAGTCCCCACATTTTGCAGTTTACATTTCCTTTGAGAGATGAAAGACTGGAGGTTATTTTCTATTCTTTGAAACTATGAATCTCCTAGGTTGCTATTAAAAGGACTGAAATTTAGAGATACTTTTGTTGAAAGGGAAGTTGTTCTGTTGGTTGGCTTTGGTCCTTGCGCTTGAGAATAAGATTCAAATAAATAAATAAATTTTGATAGTTTAGATGAATCAATTCATAAATTGATAAATACAGACTTCATACTATTAGAATTCTTTCCTAAATCCATTTATCCCTTTTCAAAGGATTCCATTTCTACATATTTAAGATTTTTCTGTTATTTTTTGAATCCACAATATTGTAAAATTTCTTTTGTACTAGAAATTTGTTCCAGATTATCTGTTGTTAAGATCTGCATTTTGATAGGAAATTATTTCCATCAGTTAACAGAATTACTGAGTTGGTAGCAATATTTTCTAGTGGTAGTCTCAAAATAGAAACTTCTAAGAAGCTTTAGCAATTAGCAGACTTTGTCTGTTAAAAATGAAGCCATTAACAAGGAAAGACTTTATGATATTAGTAAGAAGTAGATTTCAAGCTGTGCAATTAAACAATAGAGATGTATTTAATACATTAAGTGAGATATCACAGAATGATTTGATTGATGTTATAGATGTAATTAGTAGAATAAGTATTTCTTTAGGATCATTGGTTAGATAGCCAAAGATTGGATGTCGGAAAAGCGTTTCTACTTCTTTTCTACATATCAGAATGAAAATCAAATGCTGATAGAAAATAGTATCAATCACGTTCTTAAATTCCTTAAATAACTTAATCATCTTTTAATTCTTCTGTTACTCTTTATTATATGAAGAAGTTCCATATGTGTTTAAAGTATAGCACTATGTTGTTAAATGGTATACCAACTGTCCATATTTCTAGCAAAAAATGATAGGTTTTTCAATTGCTAAATTATATGCTGGTTATTTCTAAATACATATATATTTAACTTAAGTATCCTAATTGATTTAAATCAATTTATTACTTTGAAAAACAATTCTTAAAGCATTTTTTTCTGCACAAAGGTAAATTTCAGATTTAGTTTATAGGCCTTCATAAGAACACTTCTACTAGTTGGGTCAAATTTAATTCTAATATTAGGTATCAAATGCATTTAAATAATCACATACACATTAATTAGAGCCCTGTAAGAAGTAGTGGTGAAGTTGAGCCATATTGCTGTACCTCCTTAGCAGTCTCTGATATTGTCTTCAGTGCTGTGCACCATAAGATTCCAGGCATGTCCTGCCAATCATCTTTTGTAGAGTTCTATCTTTCCCCATCAAAAAAACGAAAGCAAGACTGCAAACTCATTTTCACCTGCTTCAAAGTACCAATCGTTTAAAATTTCACCGTGTTTTATTTTATAAAAGTTGCTATATTTCTTATTGTGTCTGAAATTATATGTTACCATACCAATGATGAGAACCATTTTTTTGTCAAATGTTTTATATAGAGTGAAATTTATCTATGAATGGTACTTCTGTAATGTTCAAAATAAACACTGGAAGGTGTTTTGCCCGAAGTGCTACTTCTGCAAGCATATTACTTAAGAATGTGCCATTTTGACACCATAAGACTGGAGGCTGAGTCCCCTGATAAAAGGAAAAATGCTGCATAGCCACAGAAATTATTTCTGTTTTCTTGCACATTGGGGAAACAAAGAGAAATTGTAAAAGCTACATAGATTCTGTGAGTTGATTGTATTCTTCCTGAGAATCTTGAGCTTTTGAAATCAGAATTTAAAACATTAACTGATTATTTCTTGTCAGGGAAATATTGGTTATTAATAAAAGAATGACAGAAAAAGTCTGAAAATAAATTTTGTTTATCTCATTTTATCGTGAAAGGAATATTTATGATAAAACTTTGGAATACATGTTAACCAACACCAGTAAAAGGATGAAGTACTTGTTTTCCTCAGTCTTGCCTAGCTGTGTGAATAATGATTTTAATCTCCTTAATGTTAAAACAGTTAATTAAAGATTTTTCAATGCTTAAAATCTTAATCATATGTATCTAAGAACAGTACCTAAATGCAAACATGAGTAAACCACTAACTGACTTTTTCTACTAGAAGTCTTCCTTCTTTTTATTCTATAGACTTTCTATTTTAATTTGGATATTTTGTCTTGCTCAAATAAGACTATTTCAACACAAATTGGTATTTTTTTTTAACTTGCTAACTCGTAATGTTAATCATAGTTTCAGTTTGACTTAGACATTCTAGAATTAGTAAATTATGTGCTGAATTATAAATGGATGTGTGGCATTGTCCTTGACACCATAAGTGATGCAATGGCTACCAAGTGGTGTAGGAAGGGAACTAGTATTCTTTTGTGTGCCTACTATGCATCTATGATTTATCCCACTTGATTCTGCTAACAGCCCCACCAAGAAGGTATTATAATTATTACCTTACAAATAACTTCAGAGAGGTTAGTTAACATGACTAAATTCATATATCTGGTGAAAAGAAAGATGAACCTTTCTTTTGCAGGTGACAGAATAAACAAGATGCCATAAATAATTAAAGGAATACATTGACTTGAATAACTGAAAAGCCTAGAGGTAGGGCAGGCTGCACATGAGGCTAGAGAGAACTGCAAAACTGATGTTCCTATGAACTTGGCTTCTCTTTTGTTCTCTTTGGCTTGCCTACAGAGTTGGCTTTATCCTCAGGCTCCACAAGGTGGTTCCCTGCAGCTTCAACTCCCCCCATCATGGCATCAAAATGGCTCCAGTAGTTGACTGGAACACCATACACTGTTCACAAACCTATACCACACCATCTTGGGGAAAAAGAGGGTCTCTTTTTGTAGCTCTCACATAATTTCTGAGATCCACTCTCTTGTTGGCTTACATTAGATCACTTTCCTTTCTTAAATTAATTTTTAACACTTAGAGGAGACTGGCACACCCTTGCCAGTTTGGGTCTGTTCCTGGACCTGGAAGTGGAATCACTCACACAAAACCAGCAGGGCTGAGAATAGAAGTGAATTGCCTGAAGAAAATCATAGTGATATTGGCTAGAGAATGCCTACTATCATTCAAAAGATGGTAGAGCCAGGATTGCATATAAAGTTTGTACCTTTTGGTCTATGCAACAAAACTACCAAAACAGAATTTCTGCTTTCAATCTACAAATGGCGTTTAGTAGACAGAGGCCAGGGACACTAAACATCCTACAATACACAATGCAGTTCCCCCAAAAAAGGGATTATCTGACCCAAAATGTCAATAGTGGCTAGATTGAGAAACCTTATTCTGTATGATCTGATGGGCATACTCCTTTCGCCTCATGTCCTGCCTCTCTCCTCCTTTTTCTTTAAGCCACAGTTTGCTTGACTTGCTTTCCTTCAGTACTCAAATATACCAAAGCTGTTTAGTCTTTAGGATCTTTGCATATTATTTCTACTCTACCTGGATGCTCCCCTCCCACCTCTCCAACTACAGCCGTGCCCCTCCTCCCCACCTAGCCAAAGCCATTCCTCCTTAAGCACTGAGCTCAAAGGGTACTTTTTCAAGGGAGATTTCATGAATCTCCCAGACTTGGTCAGCCCCACACCCTGTTGCCTGTATTCTGCCCTCTTTTACATTTTAACTTTTTAGCATTTATCATAATTTCTACTAGCTACTCTATCTTTTACATCAAATGAAAACTCCAGGAAGGCAGGGAACATACATCTTTTGGTGCCCTTTATACCCTGAGCATGTAGTACAGAGTCTGGATGGTATTTCAGGTGAGGCAGCCAACATGAGTAAAAGCTCAGAAGTGTGGATATGCTAGGCATTTTCGGGGGAGTAGTGCGTTGACCAGATGGAAAGATTTAGTGTGGAGAAGCATGAACAGGAAGACGGAAGAGGCGTGGAAGTTTTCTGATGTTGAATTTAATTAATGTATAACATTTTTTCTGCATTTCAACTGGAAAGTGAATATAGAGTAGGCAAACGAGACTAAGTCAGATTTTTTTTTTATTGTCTGACTTGGTCTGATGGGCCTTGTAGGAACAGCCCATGGCATCATTTCAACTTGGGCACTTTTTATAGTGCACAGAACCCAGAGCCAGGTGACCTAAGGCCTGGAATTGGCCCTAACACTAATTGTAGTTTTCATTATGCTGCTGTGGACATCAGTTTACATGTAAAATGAGGGAACTGGACTCATGGATCTATACTGCCCTACCAGCCCTACCATTCCTTCCTTACTAAACCAAAGAGAGTTTTGGCTAGTTGAGGTCAAACTATATAAGCCTCTTATTTTTAAGAGTTGTGGGAGGACTGTTGTATAAATGCAGTTGTTTATGTGCCTTGGCTAATAAATAATCAGTAGAGTATTATGAGAATCACTAAATCCTTTGATAATTGGGGACTTTTGATGTGTCCCAGATTTTGCGTTATTTCATACATTTCATATAGACATAGGAGATTTGGTAATAGATATCCTAACCTCAGGATAGATCCTAAAGTTATTGTGTTTTTCAATAAATCCCTAGGACAAACAGTATGTTTTTCCAGTAATTTTCTTGGGATCACAATGGTTTATAATGTTGTGTAATTTGGGGTGTACATTATTATTTATCAATTTCTGAATAGATTTCATTGTGCTCACGACCAATAGTCTAATTTTTGACTGTCACTGTACATATGTGTCCCTTTAGCCCTTTTGCCCACCCATCTTCCCCTCTAGTAACCACTAATCTGTTATCTTTATCCATGTATTTGTTATCTTCCACATTTAAGTGAAATCATATAGTATTTGTCTTTCTTTCTTTGGCTTATTTTGCTTAACATCATTTCCTCAAGGTCCATCCATGTTGTTGCAAATGGATGATTTTGTCTTTTTTTTTTTTATGGCTGAGTGGCATCCCATTGTGTATATATACCACATCTTCTTTATCCATTCATCTGTAGAAGGGCACTTGGATTGCTTCCATGTCTTGGCTATTGTGAATAATGCTGCAATGAACCTAGGGGAGCATAAGTCTCTTTAGATCATTGATTTCAAGTTCTTTGGATAAATACCCAGTAATGGGATAGCTGGATCATGTGGTTTTACTTTTTCTTTTTTTTTTTTAAAGATTGGCACCTGAGCTAACAACTGTTGCCAATCTTTTTTTTCCTACTTCTTCTCCCCAAATTCCCCCCAGTACATAGTTCCATATGTTAGTTGTGGGTCCTTCTAGTTGTGGTATGTGGGACACCACCTCAGCATGGCCTGATGAGTGGTGCCATGTCTGCGCCCAGAATCCGAACCGGTGAAACCCTGGGCTGCCAAAGCGGAGCGCATGAACTTAACCACTCAGCCATGGGGCCGGGCCCCTGGTATTTCTATTTTTAATATTTTGAGAAATCTCCATACTGTTTTCCATATTGGCTGCACCAGTTTCCATTCCCACTACCAGTGTATGAGAGTTCCCTTCTCTCCACATCCTCTCTGACACTTGCCGTTTTTTGTAGGACGAACACTATTTTTTTCATGAACTTTCTCTTAGAAGCAAAGTCTAGTGTTATTCATCAAAGCTTTGATCTGATTAAAACATTTATTATTATATTGTATACATTCGTCTACTAAGTATTTATAGGTTGCCAGAGGTTTATTCAGTGCAGGTTTTCTCAACCTCGGCACTATTGATATTTTGGACTGGAAAATTCTGTATTGTTGGGAAGCTGTCCTGATAATCTCTAGCACTACTGGGTAGATGTCAGTAGCAACTCCTCATCCAAGTTGTGGAAATAAAGACGTCTCAAGACATTCCCAAATGTCCACTGAGGGGTGCAAGTGGCCCTAGTTGACAACCACTGGTTTAGTGCAAAGCAGTCCTCTTTAGCTGGGGCATATTGGCCAGATGGATGCAAATGTTACTGCTTGGTTAATCCATTTGAATAAAGTTAAATCTTGCCAAAATGAATCTAAATCCTTCACTGACAGTTAAATGTATCTCTTTATTTTGGCTAACTGCTACTTTGTCTAGATGCTCTTGGCATATTCTGAATGAGGCAATCAGTGAGTTCTTTATATAGGCAACAATTCCTGAGAAATCTCACAAAGTTCTCAAAAGAAAATGGAGTCTGATGATTCAGCTTGTAAGTTCCCAATGGTATCTCCTGACTTCCAAGCTTAAATCATTCTCAGAGTCCTGTTCCATTATAAGGTAGTGACAGTGACAGTGAATCTGTGCTATTTTTTGTGGATATTCTTGTCTATGATTAGGTGGCCTTCTAAGAGATAAAAGTTTTTTTTAAATGACCATTTCTCCATCTGCCTCCTCAAGAATATCAGGGTTTTCAGAGTTTTTATCTTCAGCATTTTTCAGGTTATAATAATTCTCATTCTGACCATTTGGTTACAAAAACAAACAAACAAAAACCAGCCTCAGGTCTTTTGAAAGAAGGCAGAGGTGGAACTATGTAAACCTTCTAAGTAGCTGGTGTGAGGTGTGAAGTCTTTTTCTTGGGAAAAAAAGCACAGAGTAAAGACGAGTGAAACGTGTCAACGTGATGCTCACTTCGACTCTTCTTCTGCTTAAAAAGATCACTATAGTGATCATAGGTCCAAACTGACAATCTTAGGATCTAAGGTCTGGGCATTTTTTAGGTAAGCCTGTATTGCACAAGGTACTTTAATATAAATAGGCCTTCTGAAAGCAAAGGGAAACCCAAAGCAATATGATAATATTACAAAATGCTTTGCTAATTTTAGAGGAAAGTGATTTACACTTATCTTATTTAAAAGGGATATTACCATTCAGCATTTTTCTCACCTTTAAATCCAAATAGATAATCTCTCATCATAAATAGGCCTAAAATGTTCAGATAGTTTACTTTCTTAAAAACAATATATCTCATTTCTGATGTCAGCTAATATGGAATATTAAGTCCTAGATTTATACTCCTGCCTTAAACAATTAAAAATCTTGACATAATATACAAAAGAACAGTTTTCATGACACTGAATACTACATGATAGAAGACAGTGATCTGAGAGATAAGAAACAAGATGAAACATGTGGTTTTCCTGGCATATTGCCTTGGGAGACTTCCAGACTGTGGTACAGGGAGGAGCAAAGCAGGAGACATCCAAGAAACTCCCAGAGTCAAAGAAATGGAGCTGAGAGTGTGAGAAGACCAAGGAGGCTAGAGGTCACAGACAGAGTACCAGCAAGGAGAGGGTTGCATAAAGATCATCAGAGAGCTTCCAAGGGGCCTCTTGTATGTTCTGCAAAATACCTATTGTTTGTATGTGAGAAAACTACCTGAGCCCAGTGGGGAGAAACACTTGATAGGATGAGAGGGAAAAGTTCCTGGCACTCACAGAAGAGTTAGAAAAAATGCCTGTTCCCATCAGGAAGACTGGAAAACCTCATAAGTCATGGGCATTGGGTACAGTACTCAGAGGGTTTTTGCTTCAGTAGTGGGAAGAAAAATAATTAGCCCTACATGAAGCACTGCTTAAGACCTACCTAATGGATCATAAAAAGTAAGACTTGAAAAGAAAAACTGTTTCCAAGTAACTCGACTGTTTCCTAAGACAAAGCTCAAGAATATTTATAAGAATATAAAAATATCCAGGATTCAACACAGTGAAATTCATGATATCTAACATCCAACCAAAAATTACTAGGCAGGAAGAAAAGCAGAAAAATATGGTCCATAATGATGATAAAAATCAATCAAAATTTGATACAGAACTGAAACAGATGTTCAACTTAGTAGACAAGAGTAGTGTGAGTTTTTTAATTGTATTCCATATGCTCAAAAGTTAATTTGATACCTGAAAGGTAAAAAGAAATCTCAAATTGAACTTCTAGAGAGGAAAATCACAATGTCTGAGAAGAAAAATACATTATATGTGATTAACAAAAGATTTGACATTACAAAAGAAAACATTAATACGTTTGAAGACATTGTAATAGAAATTATTCAAAATAAACAGAGATAAAAATATTTTAAATGAATAGATCATCAGTGAATTGTGGAAATACTTCAAGCATCCTAATGTTCATGTAACTGGAAACTCTGAGAGAGAGAGAAAAAATATTTGAAGAAATAATGACTGCAAATTTTCCAGATTTGATGAAAACTATGAAACTCACAGATCCAAAAGATTCAACATACCCCAAATACAAGAAACATCAAGAAAACAACATCAAGGGAAACCATAACTAAATTTTTCAAAACTAGCGATAAATAGAAAAACTTAAAGCAGCCAGAGAAAAAGATATATTACAGATGGAGGAATTAAGTTAAGAATGACAGCAGATTTCTCATAGGAAGCAATGCAAAGGGGAGACAATGGTGCAATATCACTAAAATACTTGGGGAAAAACCTGTCAATCTAGAATTCTATACTCAGTGAAAATATCTTTCAGATATAGAGGCAAAACACTTTTTCAAGCATGCAAAAGCTGAAATAATTCATCACCAGTGGACCTAGAGTACAAAAAAATGTTTAAGGAAGTCATTTAGGCAGAATGAAAATGATACCAGATGTAAATCTGGATCTACACACAGGAATGAAGATCGTCTTAAATGGTAACTTCATGATCCTTACCTTGGACTTCTTTTGTCTATCTTGCCCATCATGAGGTGGAACATGATTCAGCTTCAAGTTTTTTAACAAGGAATATGTGACAAGACATGAGGAGGAAGACCTGAACCCTGACTGACTGAGGGAAACAGAGCTGCTTGACAATCTGGACCACTCACCTGGGAATTGCTACTGAGAGAGTAATAAAAGTCTACACTTTTTAGGTGTCTATATTTTAGGGTTTTGCTGATACTGCAGATTGACCTTTACCTTAATTAAAACAATTATTTGTAAAATTGTGCTTTCTACATTAATACCTTTAATCTACTTGGATTTTTTTTTTTCCACATGAAGACACAGTTGACCTAGAGCATCCTAATGGAAATGCCTAATCTGAAATGCCAACTCTATTATATATCTGTCATCTTTCTTTCTGGGCTATCTATTCTGTTAGTCTATTTCTCCATCTAGGCAGCAATGTTATGATATCTATGTACTAATTGGATGTGTTTATACTAAGACTTGATGTCTTGTAGGGCGAAGATTCCAACTTTTTTTTCTTATTCCTCAAATGTAACTTGGCTCTTTCTAACATATTGAATTTCCAAATAAATTTTAGAATCAGTTTTTAAAAAGTAAGTAAAGAGGTTGTTAGGAGCTATAGCTGGATCACATTGGTTTTAACCTATCTTATTATGGGTTGATATATACAGAAGTTTCCAGTTCTATGACAAGGATTAGTCTCAGAGTGACTTTTTGTCCTCACAACTGTAGCAGCAACAGCATGCATGGTAGTAAAGGGGTGACACTTTGCTTACCTAGTAGGCATCTTGGGGCAGATCTACTCTCTCCCAGAGTTACCCACGTTCTCCTAGACCTAAAGATATCATCTCCCACTTGGTCACCATTAGCTTCAGTTATTTTGTTGTAGACCATGTGGACACAACTTCATTAGTGTAATCACATTTAAGTGTATATCAACCTTATGCTGAGGGCTCCTTCAATGCATGGACCAGACTAATATTTATGCAATTCTCAGAGTAAAATACACAGTGCTTAGTTTACTCTTCAGGATTTTTAGCTGACACTTGATTAACTCAAAGGTTGAATTCTCTATAATGCCATTCTGATTCTATATTAGGGAATCTAGGCAATTTATTCAACATTCATCACTTACCATTGAGTGCCTGCTTTGCTGTAGGTAAAGTACTAAGTGCTGAATATTCAGCAGTAAGGAAATAGATACAGATCCTTCTCTCATGGGAAAATACAACATTTAAGCAAAATAAACAGAAATATAAATATTTAACTTATAATTGTGTTTAATGTTATGAAGGGAAAAATAGGATTTTGTGTGAAGATAACTGGAGGGAGAATAATACATTTTCCATGTATTAGAGCATATTATATTCAAATGAGACCTGATTTAACTTATAACCAGATTTATGTAGCAAATTAAACATAATTTTTGTCTATAATTAATCCATTCATTCATTTATTCCACAAGGATGCCAAACACCATGTTCATTGGCACTATAACAATCCACATATTGGGCTCATAAAAATGACCAAGACCCAGTCCCAGTCTTTGAGGAGTTCATAGTTTAATGGTTTACATAATTAACACTACCTCTCATTAAAAATAGTTGCATACCAAATGAAAATATCCTTTTTCTTTTTTATTTCTTTTTAGATGAGGATAGGCATTCACTCGGGTTCTGTGCTGGCTGGAGTTGTTGGGGTGAGAATGCCACGATATTGCCTGTTTGGAAATAATGTCACTCTGGCAAGCAAATTTGAATCAGGAAGTCACCCTCGGCGCATCAATGTCAGCCCAACCACTTACCAGTAAGTGCTCTCTGGCCTCCTCCCCCTGTCTTTGGCATTACCTTGAGCTAATATCCTGTCATTTGTGAGACCCTATTCTTTTTCTCAATCCTGTCATTCTCTAAAATATTAATCTGAGTAGATCCATCCAGTCTGAAAGATAGCAATTGTGACACAAATTTTTATTTGCACCCTGAGACAGTGCATGGAAAACATGGGATTTGACTGAGAGGTAAATACACGTTTGTCATTTTCCCACAGACTCTGTCCTGAGGAATACCTGTTTAAAATACAGGAAGGCAAATGTTAAGGGTCTGCATTACAGTAGAAATCCTAGTATTTTCAGAATGTTACTCAATGTTTATAAAAATCAAAGGAATAAGATAGAAAAGACTGTTTGTCTGTTTTTATTCTTTTGAATAATGAATATAAATACTCTCTAAAGTTAAATATATACTGGGTACAGAGTGAAACTTCGAACTCTATTTATCTTAAAGGTCATATTTGACAGCTCTACACATTTTTTTTTTTAAAGATTTTATTTTTTTCCTTTTTCTCCCCAAAGCCCCTGGTGCATAGTTGTATATTCTTCATTGTGAGTCCTTCTAGTTGTGGCATGTGGGATGCTGCCTCAGCGTGGTTTGATGAGCAGTGCCATGTCCGCGCCCAGGATTCGAACCAACGAAACACTGGGCCGCCTGCAGCGGAGCGCGTGAACTTAGCCGCTCGGCCACGGGGCCAGCCCCCCAACTCTACACATTTTTGACAGCTAAATTCATCATTGTTTTGTGCCTGGTAGCTGTAGTCTCACCCACTAGATATTAAGCTCCATATGGGCAAGGAGCATGTCTGTTTTGGCTCATCATTATACCCCTAGAATTTACAAAAAAGGTTTAGCCATAATAAGCACTCTGTAAATATTTATTGAATTAATGAACAAATGCATTGATAAGATGGACTTCTCTAAAGTAAGAAAACAGTATGGATATCTCCTACGTGTTAGACTTTGGCTTTATGCTGTGCATTGGGGTTCAAGCTATTTAATTAGTGCCAAGATTTAGATAACTTAGAATTCATCTTGTAAAACTTTAAAGTGGAAATAGTGACAATTGATTTTTTTATTAACATAGCTATAAAAAATACCTGAAGCAGAAAGTTTGAGTAGATAGATAACAAAAGTTGATTATCATAATAAACAAAATGGTGGTACTCTGAACCTGTTGATACCACATCTATGTAGAAGGAAGTTGAAGTCTTTTAAATGAATTACAAGTATTTCTACATTCCTGAGGAGCAGATAAGAAAGAGGACTGAAATTACAAATATAAAATCAAAAGAAAGATGCTTAAGAACTACTTATCATTTTTAGGGTATTGATAGAGGATTTTGCCTCTTTTAAATTTCTCCCAATTTTCCTAACACAATTCTGGGCAAAATACAGATGATCTGACAATAATTTTCATATTAAATTGAGTTTTGGAAACTTCTCTAGATCAGTGATTCTGACACTTTGTGCTCTAGACCCCAGGGTGAGGAAAAGTTCCTGATGATCAACCACCTCACCTCCATCCATTTACCATGGTTATGATTTTTCCCATCATGGTGCTAATACTTAGGTTCCATGTTTGTGTGACTTAGTGTAGATTAATATCTGCTGTGGAAACTCCATTTTAAAAAATGTTGTATAAAGAATGGATCAACTCTGTGAGGAGTTCATGCCCTGAGCTTAGGCATCATAGATGTAGCTGGCTTTGTTGACACGTGATCAATAAAACAAACCCTGCCATCCACACAAGGTCTGTGCATTTGGGTGCTGTCTCTGAGTTTTTGTAATTTTTTTCACATTAATTGAGTTTTTAAAGAACCTTGGTGATGAACAAAGTCTGAAGGATTGTATCATTTTGACCTCTGCAAGCTTTGAAACATTTTGTTCTGTAATTGTCTGCCTCTCCCCCCAAAATCAAGTGGAGGCATAGATAGACATATTGAGCTGCCATGTGGATAGATTCTAAAACCTACTTTCTCTAATTGACTCCAAATCATATAATTCCTATTATTACTTTATAAAAATATTTTTGCATTTAGACTCTCCTCAAAATAACCCTTTTTCTCCCTCTTTCCCTTGTTCCTCCCTCCTTCCCTTCTTTCAGCAAATGTTTGTTGAGCACCTACTATAATCCAAGCACTGTGATAGGCACTGATGTTACCACTATAAACAGCATAATGTGATCTCCACAGACTAGATGGTAGATATGCCCAAGTAGACAGTCAATTACAACAGACTAATGCTGAGGTGAAGAAACCCTGGTTAGAACAAGAAAGGGGGTGGGCTAAAATGAGGATGGAGAGAGAAACTGAAGTCAGACCAGCCAAAGCTGGTGAGTTCTGTTAAGGGATTTCAACTTAACCCTAAGAGTGATGAAGGACATTGAAGAGTTTTAAGCAGTGGAGTAACTTGACCAGATTTGTACTTTGAAGAGATCATCAAGGTTGTGGAAAGGAGAACAGATGAGAGGGTGGAGGGGCAGCAATCCAGTGACTGAGAGCAGGTAATCTTATCCCCATTTCCTTGACAGACGGGCAGCGGATTACTGAGACCCCAGAGTCCCAACCATTTGCTTGTTCAACTTGACTTCCCACGCTTCAGTACAGTGGTTGAACTTGATGACCTTTGACATCCATTTTAACCTGGGCTAGTAAAAACCTTGGTTCCTAGTAAATTTCTAGAAAATTAAATTTAGGTATATGATCCCAGTATGACTAGGTTTTCAGATTCTGGATCTGTTTGTGCCTAAGTACTTTCTGTTAGTTTTGTCCACTCAAATCTATACAGTTCAGCCATATATAATAATCGTTCTATTCCTCACTGCACGGGTAATTTATGGAACCATAAGTGCAGAATGTACCTCCCTTTTCCCAGGATGGTCAAAGTGAAACGTTAAGATTGACTTCTCAGGGACATTCTTCACAAGGAGGCAAAATTGCACTTTTTTAGAACAAATAGGAATTTGTGGAACAAAATTGAGTATGAAGCTCATGAGTGCTTGAAATTTCCAGCTATTTTTCCTAAATTAAATCCTGTAGAATGTCCAATATTGTTATCTTGAAATCTTCATAGAGATTTATGTTCAGTTTATCTTTAGTAAGACTATATGATTATCCTTTGAGAGAGTGGATTGTTTAGATGTTACGGTAAATGGAAATAATTTTCTAAATAATTCATTCCAAATACATTTTGCCTGAAATATTTAAATAGTTGAATTCAAAAAGACACTTCTATAAATATTTTGAAGTACTAAAAATTAAAAGGAATAATATAATACTCATGATCTCACTACTGGCTTAATACTTTATTATATTTGCTTCAGATATTATTTAATAAAAATAAATAAAACATTTCCTTTGGAATTTTTCTCCCTTTCATTGTGACAAATACCCTAATAATTTTGGTGTGTTTATACATAATCTTTTTCAAAAGTATCCGTAAACGATAGAATTTTATTTTGTTTTAATTTGCTTAAGTGATATTTTGCTGTATGAAACTTGCTCAATTTTCTTTAATTTCACATTTTTAACATCTATCCATGTTGAGACATACAGCTCAAGCTCCTCATTTTAATTGCTATATAAGATTCCAGTTTATGACTACACCATATTTTAATTTTTATTTATCTATTCCTCTACTGATGAACACTTAGGTCTTTTTTTTTAATTTTTAATTATTACAGAATGTGTTGCTGTGAACATTACTTACCTGTCGTTACATAAGTTAGACTACTTTTCATTTCATATGATATAAATAGTTGAGTTTCCTATAGGTTACTAGAATTGAAATTATCAGATGTTGTTTATCTCAAAATTTATTTGGACGTAAGGAATAAAGATTTTGAAATCAAGGCTATAACTTTAATATGATAGTCTTCATTTTTTTCGACTTAGTGTGTGAGTTGCCTTGTTGCATGCAGTAATGCCCAAGGGTTATTTCCTCTTCATCTAGAGCACTTTATTGCTAGTTCCATTTCTGGGCAAAAAGAAATCTTTAATAAGTTTTAAATTTTCCATGTTTGATGTTTTCATTTTTCTCCAATAAATGTGATGTTTAGACCCATCTTTGTTCTCACTCATTCAAATGTAAAAATAATGCACACATTACAAACAATTGTCTTTTAACGTCGTGCTACTCATCTGTGAAACTGAAATAATTGCTTATATTAAGGACAGCTTCAGCAAATTTTGAAATGGCACGAATGATTGTATGATTCGCCTGAGCAGAATTAATTGTATTTCCTTGCTACGTGCAAACTAAAAATGTAGAAAGACTCTTTAGTTACTTTGATATGAGAGTTTACTTGAACTTTAAACATTTCTGCTTTTCTCATGTTACAATTGATCTACTTCTGGACTTTTCAGAATGCCTATTTTTCACTCACTGTGAAAAGCCCCTTCTTCTGTTAAGACCAAGTTGCTTTCTAAGCACTACTGTCATGTGGAGGGATGTGTAATAGAACAGGACAGGGGAGTGTGGTTAAGTGCACAAGCTCCAGAATCAGAGTGCCTAGGTTGGAATCCAGGCTTTAAAACTTATTGTTTGTGTGAAATTTAGCAATTAAATTCCTTTGGGTTCAGTTTTCTCATCTTTAAAATTGGTACCTATTTCAGAAGATAATTGTTAGGATTAAATATGATGTTTATAAAGCTCCTAAAACTTAAACATAGTTGACATTCATTTATCGCTTCATCCTGTTCTTTCCATGAAGAAATAGGCTATCTTACTCCTGCACTTGATTCTCGTATTTTATAAATTTAGCCATGCTGAATGATGTATGATGGTTGGGTTACAGACCTCATCTGGCAGTCCCAAAGAAAACAGTGGGTTTGGTAATTTGACCAACGGCATTTTGAGCTATGACTCAGAACTGAGCTAGGAGTCAGCCTATTCCTACAAGTTTTTATTAGCAAAGGCATCTTACTGATGACTAAGTCACAGTCATGTGATTAAAAACTGGCTATTTTCTTGGCAAATCCTCATTTTAAGCAGAGATACAAAATTACGTGTATGTTGATTAGGTTATCACAGACTTTTCAGCTTAAATGACATAAATTTATTGTCTTACAGTTCTGTAGGACAGAAGTCTGATATGGATCTCACTAGGCTAAAATCAAGGTGTTATCAGGGCTGCATTTTTTTCTGGAAGTTCTAGGAGATAGTCTGTTTTCTTGCCTTTCCCAGCTTCTAGAGGCCACCTGCGTTCTTAGGCTCATGGCTTCTTTCCTCCGTCATAAAGCCAGTAATATTGCATCTCTCTGAGGCTGCTTCCATTGGCGCATTTCTGTTTCTGACTCTTTTCTTCTTCCTCCCTCTTCTATTTTTAAGGACTCTTGTGATTGCATTGGGTCCATTGAATAATCCAGGATAATTTTCTTATTTTAAAGTCAGCTGGTTAGCGACTGTAATTCCTTCTGCAACCTGAATTCATCTTCACCATATAACCTAACATATTCACAGGTTCCCAGGATTGTGACAGGGACAGTTTTGTTTGTTCTTGTTTTAGTGGCACGGGTAGGAGGAGGTGGTTATCCTGCCTACAATGAAGGAAAAATCTAAGGGCTAAAACTGCCTAGAACCATAGCCCCAATCCTACTTAAACTTCCTAATCTTTGAGAATTTTTTTTAAGGTATCAATTATGTAAAAAAAATCTGAGGAAGAACAGGACTTTTGCAAGATGGCTTCTAAAAGATTTTTACTGGAACTAAAGATAGAGATTCCTAAAGAGAGAAACCTGCTATAGGACTGTCCTAGTCATTTCATGCTGCTTTAACAAAGTGCCATAGAGTGGGTGGCTTATAGAGAACAGAAATATATTCCTCACAGTTGTGGAGGCTGGAAGTTTGAGATCATGTGCCAGCATGACTGGGTTCTGGTGAGAGCTCTCTTGTGGCTTGCAGACGGCTGACTTTTCCTTGTATCCTCATGTAGCAGAAAGAGAGAGAGGAAGCAAGCTCTCTTGTGGCTCTTACAAGGGCAGTAATCCTATTTGTGAGAGCTCCACCTTCGTGACTTCATCTAGTTCTAACTCCCAAAAGCCCTACCTCCTAAGACCATGACATTGAGAGGTATGGTTTCAACAAATGAATTTTGGGAGGACACAAACATTAAGTCCATAACAAGGACTGAATTATATTTCTATATTTAGGAAAAAGTAGAGTCCTTGGCTTGAGGAGGAAATTAAGGAGCCGCCCTGAGAAACATGGAATTTTTTTTAATTTTTCTTTTATTTTTTTGCTGAGGAAGATTTGCCCTAAGCTAACATCTGTTGCCAATCATTCTCTTTTTGTATGTGAGCCACTGCCACAGCATGGCCACAGACAGATGAGTGGTGTAGGTCTGTGCCCGGGAACCAAACCCAGACCACTGAAGTGGAGTGCACCGAACTTAACCACTAGGCCACTGGGGCTGGCCCAGAAACCTGGAATTCTTATAAAGTTGACTGCAGTCTCCTCACTTCACAATTGGCTCTCAGACAGCACAACCCCCATATAATCTCTTTAAAAAGCTAGGCACTCAAAAGGTTTTAATACTTAATTTAAGGCATCTTTAGACCACCAGCACCAAGCTTAAAACTGCACAGAGTACCTTGTTTAGGCTAGAGTTTGGGATAATGCTTAGTTTTCCAGCCAAGGAATCAGGAGAACTGAATGTCATCTTGGTTCAGATGTTAACTTGCTGTGTGATTTTTGGCAAACCAGGTGATGTTTCTGGGCTTGGGGGAGATGACCTAGATGATCTCTAAAATGTCTTTTAGCTCTAAAGTGTCATGATAGTAATAGCAAACATTTAGTGAGTTACTTATTCTAAGCAGTTTATTCACATTACCTCATTTAATCTTCACAGGAAGGCTGTGAGTTAAGCATTGTTACGGTCTTTATTTTTCAGAGGAGAAGAAACTGAGGCTTAAAGGTTAAATAAGTCACAAAGAACCCACAGCTAAAGAAGTGTGGGAATCAGAATTCAAATCCTTGGTTGCTTTACTCTAGAGCCTGAGTTCTTATCCATGGCCATACTGTTTCTTTGGGTCAGTAGCTAATGGTAAGAAACAATAATTTCTTTTTTTTTTTTTTATTTTGAGGAAGATTAGCCCTGAGCTAACTACTGCCAATCCTCCTCTTTTTGCTGAGCAAGACTGGCCCTGAGCTAACATCCATGCCCATCTTCCTCTACTTTATATGTGGGATGCCTACCACAGCATGGCTTTGCCAAGCGGTGCGATGTCTGCACCCGGGATCCGAACCGGTGAACCCCGGGCTGCTGAGAAGCGGAACATGAGAACTTAAGCACTGTGCCAATGGTCGGGCCCAGGAACAATAATTTCTAAATATAACTTACCTTGATGAGAGAACTTCCTCTGTAGGAGAGTGGTAAAGAGAGCAATAGGAAGCAGGCTGGAATCAGAGCAGGCGAGATTTCCTTCCTAGCCTGTCTCAAATAAACACGTCCACGTTGCAATTTTGCTCTCCTGGAGTTCTTTCCATACTCAGGGTAACGAAGAAGTATGTTCCTCCTAAAATATTTACTTAGAGTCTCCATATTTCTAAGCATACCAGTATCTCTAAGTCTGGATCTGAACATGAGTGTACACGACAAAGCTATGGCAGATAGAGACCTCCAAGTTAGATAGAAAACCGTCTTTTGTTTCTGTGAGGCTAAAATATTTTGTGTCTAATGCATATAATAAAAGTCACTGAGAATGTAGGCTTCTATTCAGAACTTTATAGACAATTTGGAGGAATGCAGCTTTCTAGTATATTGAGGTATGCATGGAATAGTTGAAGAAAGGTGAAGTTACTTGGGTCTATTTTTCTTTGCATGTTAAAGTTAATAGTTACTAACACTAGTTAACAACACTAGCTAGAAAATCTACTTCTATTCCTTTGTCAATATAATTATTATACAAGAGTGAGACACTCCATTGTAAATACTAACTCTTCTTGCTATAGACACCTAGTGTGGGAAAGACATCCACAGAGCGTCAGGAAACTCCTGCCTAGTAGTTCATCTGTAGCCTCCTGTTTTTAAAAAATCCAAATGCTCATCTGTACTAATGACTTGATATTTTAAAAAATAATAATTAAAAAAAATGTTTGGGCTGATATTTTACTGTCCTGTCAGTCTTTTAAGTGACTTTATTGATCATCTTATCCTTTATAGAAGCACCAAAACAGTAAACACCATATTTTACAAAAGAAAAATAATCAGTAAAGACAAATGACTTAATAGTTTTCCCAAAAGGAAAACTTCAGCTGTGCCTCAAGAATTATATTTATATTTTTCCAATTACAGACAGCAACATTAATATTACCCTTTTAGATGTGCCAATAAAAGTCACATCCAGCAAAATTGAATGAGATATTCTGCTCGTTTAGACATTTTTACTTGGCTCTTTCTTCCTTTGTCTCCCTGTTGTATCAAAACGCATTTTCCCTGGAAAATATAATTCTGAGGATTGAAAATAATAATATTTCCTAATTTCTTAAAATAAATCTGGCATAATTTTTTGATTTTTAGAATATCTCACCTCAGCCATTCCATGTATTTACCAGCAGATTTTGGTCATAATAGTGAAGTCTTTGAGGATCAGAATATAATGTTGCAGCTGTTTTTATAGTAAAAATTGTACACACTCATCTATTAGCTCACTTATCTAGATTGAATTGCTCAATTCGTTGTCAGAATCAAAGCAAAAATATATAAGTAAGTACTGTGAAGAATGGTTAGTTATTTTTATTATTTCATAGATATAAAATGTAAGAGTGGGTCTGGCAGTTTTGCCATTTGTTTCTTTATGGTCTGGTTAAGCATTTGGCACAGGTTTGGTCTATATGATCAGGCTCAAGACTGAATGTAGAAGCATTGCTGGTGCTACATTAGGACGCAGTCCGTACTGTGTCGAAGGGTGTTTCCCTTTTCCCATGACCTTAATGCTAAAAGGCTAATTATCTAGTTAAGGGTTCAGAATTTAAAGACACTAATCTTGTTCATGTCCGTAGTTCTTATATGGAGGACACCTATTAAAACAAAAAAGGAATTTCTATGAAGTATGAATAATAGTTATTTTATTGGCCATAAATAATATGTTTACAAATAATACCAAGTTTAAGTAAATTGTTCACGTTATCTAAATCACTGTAAAGTGAAAATTGGTTGCTAAGATAATTGAGCATAATCTAAAACAAGGGAGGAAACCATACCACATCCTCCTTTTCCTTTCTCTATTGAAAAATGGCATCATTTCAGGTGACCTGGAGGTCAATGTTTATTTTCTAATTAACAAACGATAAAGGACCCTTTCTGAATTTTTTTTTAGATGTTCACATTTTAGCTAAAAAGGCCAAGTAGAAAAGTAATTTTTAAACATTTGTTCACTGTGGAACCAATTCAAGTAAAATCCAATTTTAAAAATCCAAGGTAGAACATAGATAAAAGTGGTGTTGTTGAGATATTGGGGATGGTGTAGCATTTAAGTCAGTCTAGGGATTAGTGTGTTTATGAGTTTCCTGACATATTTTCTATGTGTACTCACATGAGTACTTTTCTGAAAGGATTTTCTTTCTAATACTCTCATCAGATTTCCAAAGTGGCCCATAAGTCAGAAAATATTAAGAATCACTACTGGCTGGTTAACTAAATGAATGACCAAATAAAAGATATCAGGAGACTGAAGTTCACATTCCTGTTCTGCCATTAATTAGTTTATGACCCTAAGTAAGTCGAATGAATAACCTCATCCTCCATTTCCTCATAAATTAGAAAAAAACAATTAGGTCTAAATTATTTCCCAAAATTTTACACTCAGTCCTGGAACATAAAAAGGACATCAGTGGAAAAGCAGTGAAATCTGAATAAAGTCTGTAATTCAGATAATAATAATAATAATATACTATTATTAATTTCTTAGTTTTGGCAAATGTACCAGAGTTATGTGGAATGTTAACATTGGGGGAGACCGAGTAAAGAGGATATAGGAACTTACTGCACTGTCTTTGCAATGCTTCTGTAAATCTAAAATTATTCCCAAATAAAATGTTCATTTGAAACAATATATTACAGTTCTAACATCTGCTAAGGCTGAGAATTTATTTTCAACTTAGATAATAGTGGATCTTATATGCTACGAGAGACCTGTTGAATGTTTTTGAGCCTGGAAACAACATGATCAAAGGAAAACTTATTGGGAGGTGATGCTCCACAGGGAATGGAGTGGGAAAACTGGAGGAAACATGACTGTTAAGAAGCGACAGTGTTGTTCCTGGCCTATAGTACAGTCATGAGCTGGGACTGTGATAGTGGGAATGGAAGGAAAGTATATAAGGTATGAACACCTTTAAAGAAATAATTACAGGGCTGATTGGGCAAAAGCACATAGCCATTCTATGTATTGTGTGGTCAACTCTGGGCCTTGGAACTGGAAAGCCAGGTTTACTCATTTTTAAAAATAATGTCTTATGAACTTATTTTTTCTTTTAAAATTCTTACTTTTAGGTTTAGCATTTAATCTAAATCAGTATCTCTTTTTCCTTTTTTCTCATATATGCACACTGTTCTTTAAAGGATTGGCAAGATTTTATATCATATTATATTGAATTGCTTGTACATTGTGTTGGTATATTAAGGAAATAGATAGTTTCAATTCCCCTCAGAACAAAGCAGTGTACTTTCCAAAAAAACAAATCACGAGTTGTATTATGAGAACATTTTAATATGTAACAAAATACAGTATGTTTGGAGAAGTCATTTTTACACTAGAAAATTGAAACTGGTCTTACTTGGGACTTAATCTTATATTAGTCAGCTCCTCTCACTCTTCTTTTGTGTGTAACACTCTGTGCACCTAGAGAAATCTCTGCTCTAAATGCCATACTCAAGAATCCTTTTCATGGCTCCGATTGAAGTGTAAAGATTCTCATGCATTAGTCACCCATTACTAAATCAAAACTGCTCTTTAATCAGATTTTATGATATCGGCCAACACAGCAGGGTTTTCTCTGGAGATCTTGCGACTTTTTCAGATTTGCAAGTCTAAAACAAAAATATTTGATCATGTTGCTTTTTGTGACCCTCTATAATCTGAGTAATATATAAAATCTCAGCCTCCACTAAATGTTAGAGCTGTATATAATCTTTGAAATAAATTAGATCAAAATCTTTCTTTTTCCACAAGGAAACTGGGAGAACCAGAGAATTTACATGACTTAACCAATGCCATTAGCTAATTTGCTCCTATGCCTCCTGTATGATGCGGGGCTCTAAATTGTAAGAGACCAGATTTACAGTTTACCCACCAACCTCCTCACCTGTGTGATCCCTATTTACTATCTTACCAAAGTTTCTCTTCATAAAAATTAGTATTTCTGAGAAACATTGCTTTAGGGGAATTTGCTAAGAATTCTTGCTATAAAATATTGTTCAAAAAGAAATAGAAAAAAGTTTTCTTGAAGAAAAGGAAAAAAGTTTGACTTTTGTTTTCTAGCCTCTAAATAGTTTCCCCAGGCTGACTTGACTTCTTGGAAGTGAAGTCATTATAACTCTTTGTGTTCTCCTTATAATACATCTAGGTGAATTCTCTGATTCATTCAGTAATATATAAAATATGAAACTTAAAATTCTTTTAAATTGATTCTGGTCCTAATTTTTTTATTTATAATAGAATCAATGGAAGATTGTCCACTTTTAAAAATAAATGTGCCACTCAAATAGGAAATGCATGCCAGACAATATGCATTTTCCAGCAAGCACCAGGTATGCAGACTATGGAATCCAGAGTAAGCATGCTTTGTCATTAATAGTTAACTCAGGGTGGTTGCAAAAAGAAATGAACTGGGGTGTCACAGTAGTGCCTCTGATGCTCTTTGCCTTACAATTTTCAGAGGACATACAAGGAAACTATCTCTTTTCTGAGAACTAATCTATTAACCTGAATTTAAAAAAAAAATTTTAAAAATTGATAATCTTATGAAATTGGCACAAAATCTTCAAGTTAAAGTGTTTGTAATCTTAAAATGCATAAAAATTTGGTGAGATCCTTCTTCCATTTTATTTCGTAGTGAGCTAGAGTCTTACTTCCTTATTTGGATAAGAATGTTATTTCCAGAGAATGTATTATTGAATTTCAAAGGATTTTCTGCTGTCTAGCTGACTCAATCACTATAATTTCATTGAGCCTCTCTTCAGACTGCATCAGATCTTGGAGCAGTGAAGCACAAAGCAGAAATAGAGATCAGAGTTCCTTCTTTTCTTCCACTCAGGTGGAAAGAAGGTGAATAGGAAAAATTCAAGAACCAGAGAACACGTGGAAAAACACAGGGAATCTTCATCTTTTTTTTTCTCTGGAACTGCCATCCTTCTCCAGCGCTCAGAGACATAGTGTCTAATTCCATCATAATAGAGTCCAAATGCATTCCTTAGCAAAAAGATATTCAGATGAATAATTAGCAACAACAGAAATATCTAATTTAACACAGCAGATTGAACACCTGTGTTTATCATTTATCTTTTCTAAAACAATAGTAAAATGATAGTAAAGATATGAAAGAAGTCTAACTCCCTAACTCTCTCTCAGCATCTCAGCATATATATATATATACACATACACATACATATGGAATGCAAAAGGTCTTAACACTGGAAGAGAGCAAGATGGAAAGTATATACATGAGAGGTATTTGGCTTAGTGCAGAGGAGAGATCTGAAGTCTCAGGTCCTACAGAAAAACGTACAGATAAGAAGAGCATATTCACTCTAAATCTAAATAGCAGCAGAGAGAGAGAGAGAGAAGCTAATTAGAGGATTAATCTACAAGCCTCAACATATGACCAAGAGGAATTTCAGAAAAAGTACAGGAAGTAAAAAACACTCCAGGTATTTTAAGCAGAAAGATATTTAGTACAAGGAATGATGTGCTTACAGAATCAATGGAAATGATAAAACAACAGGTTCAAAGCTGGATGTCTTGAAAAGATGCCCTTAAAATGTAAAACTGACCACTTAGGTAAGCTCCCATCTCTGAGGCCACCACTGGAGCTATAATCGTGTAGGTCTGGAGCCATGGCCACAGTCATACTAGCCGTTGAATATCAGGAAGGTCTAAAATGGATGCCTAAATATGTATTCCAATAATTACAAAGTTAGGTTAAAAATCCACCAATAGTGGGCCATTTTCTTGACAGTTAGGAAGCTAGAAACTGAATTCTTCTTCTGCAAAACCTGATCTTAATAACCAGTGTTAATAGTCAGTTGCCAAAGGAAAATGGAATCTACTTCACTTCAGCAATTCTTGGGCAAGTGCATATAATTGTAGGAACCTAGTAATCACTCAGCACCTTAGTTGGAAGGGAAATTGGGAAAGGTAGTTTCTGTCTGGGTAGTCACATGTTTATCTAAAATTCTACTACTGAGAAAGAATAGATTTGAGGGGACAAGTGTCTCTAGAAAGACATAAAAGTTTTGTTTTCCCAAGATATTGAACCAAAGTGGCTCTAAACTCAGGCAGGTAAATATAAGGGGATTAAGTAAAAGTCTACAAACTGAACAGTGAGATTCTTAGTCCATTTCCTCCATTCAACTTTCAGAATGCCAGAAGCCATTTGTAATCCCACAGGCAAGATTGGAACATTGTTACTTGTGTAAATTGGTCCAAGGCAAAAACACTAAATATATTAATATTTAGGAGCCCTAATGAAATGGTCAGAGGAAACCCACAATTCTACAAAATTTTGCCACACATAAAACTTCCAATCATATTTTAATGCATCACACTTAAACAGAAAGACTTCTGGGGCCGGCCCTGTGGCCAAGTGGTTAAGTTCAGGCACTTCCCTTTGGCAACCTGGGATTTTGCCAGCTCGGATCCTGGGTGCAGACATGGCACTGCTCATCAAGCCATGCTGAGGCGGCGTCCCACGTAGCACAACCAGAAGGACCTGCAACTAGAATATACAACTATGTACTGGTGAGCTTTGGGGAGAAGAAGGGGAAAAAAACAAAAGATTGGCAACAGATGTTAGCTGAGTTGCCAATCTTTAAATAAAGAAAATAAGAAAGAAAGAAACTTCTAAGGATATTAGTCATTTGTTGAATGCCTTTAACATGAAAGAGAAAGACCAAAATAAACAAGCCAACAACAACAACAACAACTAGTCAATGAACATTTGGAGGAAACAGAGATAATACCAATAACAAAAGAAACTTAATAAAAGGATGATTAATACTGTCGTACGTTCAAGATAGTAAATAAGAACATGGCACAATAAAAAAGAAACAATAACATAACAAGAATGAGCACTTAGAAATTAAAAATGTGGTATCTGAAACTTTAAAATTCACTATAAGAATTAGAAGATAATGTTGGATGCAATCTTGCAGAGAGAAGAATTTAAAAATGAACAAGTAAATCAAAGAGAAAGGAAAACAAATTGGAGGATCAATTTACTAAGTCCAGTATCTGACTAAGCAGAAATCTAGGAAGAAAACATACAGAAAAAGCATAAGAAATTACCAAAGAAGTAACACAAAACATTTCCCAGAACTGAAAGATATACCTTACTGTATCAAAAAGTTCCACTTAGTAGTCATTTTAATGAATAAAAAAGGTACATTGAAGGATATTGTCATTAATTTTCAAACCATCAGAGATATATGGTGGTGGTGACGATGATGATGATGATGATGATGATGATGATGATGAGAGAGAGAGAGACTGACAGATTAGGAGAAAGTTCACATCCACTGGATTAGGAAACAGACTAGCATCAGCCTTTTTAGCAGCAAAATACTGAGGGGAAAATAATTTCTAAACAAGAATTTAATGCCTCATCAAACCAATGAAGTTGAAAGAAGAGCAAACTTAGGATTTCAGACAAAGTCTTTAAAAGGTCCCTGTCCACATGTCTTTTTCTAGTCCTCAGCTCTGCAAGATGCCTTATATTCTATTGTCTCTTGCCTTAGTCTTCAAGCATCCTGTGGTGAGAAAAGCATGGGAATTCGTAGACAAATTTGTGATGACTCCGGTAGATAGCATTCCGAGTTGTTGCTCTCGTATAACTCTGCACGTTACACAGACCTTTCCAACTGTTGAAACAAATGAGAGATTTTCCAATCTTGCATGATAGTTTCAAACATGCAGGTGTTAAAGGACTGCATATAACAGTTGGTCACCATTAGAGACTGGAACTAGATCTATTAATTTCCACAAGGTTAACCCTGTCTATGGAGTTATCCATGAAGTCCGTTCACCCAAAACAAACAGAAAAATACCACTTTATGGAAAGACATTTTTATCAAAAATCAAAATTCCTTCTTTCCCTCTCAGTCTTCTCCATAAATAATATGGTAGGAAGCAGGAACATGTTGGTTCAGCACCTAGCTGGTAGAAAGCAGTTAATAACTAACTTGACGAGTTGACTGCTGAACTCACGACCAGATGACTGCATGGTTCTAGGTGTAAGGTGAAGCCTGGTTTGAGAATTGCATGATTGGTTATCTTTCCAGATTCTACAGTCTTGGACTAGTATGGGAAAAGCACATAGCAAGTGGCCATGGAGACCTCCCTAAATAGTATTGGAATCTAAGTATAGAATTGAAGAAAAGGATATAGAGGAATCAAAGACCAAATTCTGGCTTCTGCCTTATAGATGTACTTTATATATGCCAATTGAATGTATGATTTGGAGAAGGCAGTAAATGCCAGAATAGGATGCCTGAGATGTCATCCTTAAAATTCCATTATTTTTTTTGAACTCTGAATCTTGTATTAAAATGTAAATTACATTTGGGTCATTTGTACCTCAGTGTGAATAAGTTTCAGATCTTCTTCTAAGACAGAATATATGTCAGAGCACAAAGCTTGGTGAAAACAGGGGGAAATGGGTACATAAACAAGAGCCGAGGGAGTCAGAAACCAGCAGTGAGGGAGCAGCTCCATGGACCTCCGTCGTATCAAGCTTCCCTCACATGTATGGGGGCCACCCATTGATCCAAAGCAGCAGGGAATTTTCATCTTGAAAATCAATTTATAGGAAAAAGTCTGTTGAGACAAGGAAGGGTGACAGGCAGGTAAACTAGGATTTGTGTGGCTTCCAAATACTTATTAAACATGTTGCTGAAACTCCCAGGTTGTATATCAACCAGCTGGGGATTACAGCTGGGGATTAATTTAGATTTACGTAGCATCTAAACTTCTCTATCAGCCCTCAGTTGCTGAAGAAATGGATTGTTAGGCAGAGCTTTAGAGCCAGCCCAGGGACCAGGACTTAATAATGCATTTCAGTGGGGATCAGAGGTTCTGGGGTGATCAGTGTGTAAATTCTTAATCCCTTTATACACATTTGATGATTTATTCAGCACCATGACTCATCATCACCAGGCATGCTATGTGAAATGTTTCCCCTGACCTCCTGCACAGACCCACCAGTAACTCGTTCAGATTGCCCTGTTGGAAATCATCTGAATACGGCGCATCAGTGTTCACATACACAAAGACTGCTAAAGCCTGGATATTACAGCAGTTTGGATCAATTTATCCTCCTGTGCTCTCATTTTTATTATCGAAATTTAAAACTGTATTGTTTATTGATACCCATATGTTTACTTGGAAAGGAGCAAAACACCATAAAAGCTGTTGTCTGTGTGATTTTTAGCACACTATATATGAGATGTGTTTAAAATGTTAAGAGATCAATTCATTATGAAGAATTTTCTCCCAGCTAAAGAGGAGTGAATTATTTAAAAGTCTTGGCATCCAAAGCAGCTAGTACACCCTTTTCTCAGTCATTTATAAGTACTGTCATCCATGTAACCCCAATTTTATTTTTCACTGTCAGAAAATCTCAGCTATAACAAAATGTAAAGACCTTGGTGAGGCAAACAAACCACAAAAGAGAGAAATTAGAGGCTTAACATATAGAGAGAGAAGAGTGTAGCTCATGTGGAGTTCTCTTTGTTGATTAGGGCATTTAAGGAAACTTGTTGGAAAGTGAATATATGGCTCTATTTTGTAGTTGGTGGAAGTGAACTTTATTGCTTTGGTTCTTGACTTTCCTACCAAGATCCATAGTCATCATTTCTCCCTTTGCCCTACAGAATTTCCTCCTTTGGATTGTATCATATGTTGTACCATATATTGCCTTGTATTGCTAATCTGTTTCTATCAATATTTCTTGTCTTTTAATTTTGTGTTAACTTATTCTGTGCACCACCACTTATTCTCCTCCATTCAGAGGACTATTTTAGCGTGTGACAGGCACTCAACGAATGTTTGTTGATTGAGTGACATCATTGATCAACACCGACATGTTGCACATCGGTGATTGTACTATTTGAGCTATGTAAAATCATTGTGGAATTTGTGGCTAATCCAAACTATTGATTAGAGTATTTCACATTTTATTTCTGAAGTAACTGATTATATATGTAAAGAAAATCAACATGTGTAAAAACAAAAAGAAAGCAAACAGTACTGAAGATTTCCATTACGATTGTCGTTAATACCCCATCTCCATCTCAGTTTAGCTGTTTTGTGATGGCAAGCTATCCTAGTGCAGTCTTATAATTTTTTGTAGGGCTAAGCTTGACTAGGAGTTAACAGATCTGGATTCCAGTTCCAGTGCCACCACTGTTTGCTACTTTCATGAGCAAATCACTCTAACTTGTTCTGGACTCACTTTCACACTTCTGTCAAAGAAAAACATGTTATGCTTTGGCATAGGGTTATAATGTGTGGATGAAATGATAAGACAGTTGAAAGAATTTTGGAACCTTAGAATGAGCCTCACTTCCTTGTATCCCAAGTTAATATAATCATCGTGTAATATTTTTTAAGGGATAGTGGATTAGATTTTTTTTTCCTTTATAAGGCAAAATACTGTGACTCTGATTCATGAAAGCAAATATAGATTTCTCATATTGTAAGAATTCTTAGTACCATCAACTGTTGCTTTCAGATATTTTGTATTCATTAAGAATGATTGAGAATGAATGATTTCTTTTTCTTCTCCTTTGTGTAAAGATTATCATTGCTCGTGTAATGATCTTACATTCTCACACATCTTTTGTTCTCTTTGGACTCATTGTCTTTTTGACTTTGCCTTCTCTCTGTCACAATGGCTTCTCTCCCCTGACCCATCTCTTACACTGAATAACTTAGATCTGTTGGTAACATTAACCTGTCTTAGGAGAATGAGTTGTTTTTAGGAAAAAGATGATGGGTTTGGCTCCACTGTGCCTCCCAAATACAATCTAAAGTTTGAGTTTAGGTTTCAAAACTTTGTCTTAACCTACCGCCTCAACTTTAATTCTCATCCTTACCTCATTCTGTACTGCATTCCAATGGTTGGAAACGTGTTGATCCTGATCATAATTTTCTTGCTTCTAAACCTATGCTTGTGTTGTTCTCCACATCCGCTTGTTGAAATTCTGCTTATCTTTAAGTACCATCTCTTTCAAGAAGACTGTGGTCCTCCCACTGCAAACATTTTTCCTCTTTTGGACGTCAGAACCCTTTTGTATCTACCTTTTTTATGGCACCTATCCTATTCTGTTTTATATTACTGGTTTTTTCAATTTGTTTATTCAGTTATTTTCTGCTTGTTTTATTCCATTTCTATCTCTGTTGATCAAACTTTGAGCTTCTTAGGTATATTCTACTTACCATTATATTCACTAGAGTCTCTAGGAAATTTTTCTTGGGCCATAAGAAGGAGCTCATAAGAATTGTTGAATTAAATTGAATTGCTGGGCCACATTTTTAAATACGGTTATCAAGCTGAGCCTTTTATGGAGCTGAACAAGAATAAATCTCCAGTGTTAGTGTACTAGAAAAGAGTCTTTCAGTGTTACTAGAAGGGAAGAATTAATCTGTTAAACCATTAATATTAGTGAGTTTAGAAAATATGTATTGCCAGAAATCAGTAACCAGGTATCACAGACAGGTGGAGTGGTGAATGGTGTTCTACAAAGCTAAATACTTGACTTATGTGTTTGACACACAGGACGCACGTTTAAAGCTTATCAGGAGTCTACGAAGCATAAAAGGAGTGCTCTAGAATTTGGGCATTTTTAAAAACAGAAAGGGTAAATCCTGCATGCTTGAATAAAAACTTGCATTATGCAGTTTCCCTAGCCTTTTGTTTAGAAAAAAAAATCAACAAATATTTTCAAATAGTGCTCTTTACAAAGAAATCAAACTTGAATGAACTTTTTCAAGTAGTACCAGGAGCGGCTTTGTGTTTTTATTATTATTAAAACATGAAGGGATCTTTCTGGAGAAATAACATTTCCTAGTATTTGGAATCCTATGAAGGCCACATCTATATAGCGAAATAGGGGCGTTAGCATGAGCGCAGTCATTAATAGGCTTCCTGACTCTTTAAAATTCTGTCCATTTATTCACATTTCCCCTATCTATTGCATTCACTTGTCTATATTTTCTTCTTAGATTATTAAAATGGGAAGAAAGTTTCACATTCATTCCTCGGTCCCGTGAAGAGCTTCCAGACAACTTTCCAAAGGAAATCCCTGGGATCTGCTATTTCCTGGAGGTGAGGACTGGTCCTAAGCAGCCGAAGCCTTCTCTGTCTTCATCAAGAATAAAAAAGGTTTCCTACAACATTGGCACCATGTTCCTCCGGGAGACAAGCCTCTGAGACCTGCTGCAGATCAGAGACTCCTCCAAAAAGCACAAGCCCAGAATGTGGGTCATGACTGGAGAGCGGAAAGAGATGGCTTCTCTTTCACTGCTTTGTGGAGAACAAGCAGCGGAATTTCTGTGGTATGTCAGGCAATAATCCTAGAAAATGTGGGTGATGACTATCCATTAAAAAACTGGAGGGCAGGGGGGAAATAGGATGTGTCCATCTATTTGAGTGTTTTTGGTCATATATATATTTTAATTACAACTATGGGCCCCCTTTCAAAACTAACCAATAAATAGATTCTGCGTTTTCTTGTTTGTCGCACATGCAGGTATCTTTCCCTATATATTTGTATCACTTTTGAGAGCCAGTTTTGATTATATATTCCTACATTTAGTGAGTTGGTATGTGAGGAATATTTTCTAATTTGGTTTTTCTGAACAGACATTTCATACATATATCATGGCAGTGTGGTCGACTTCCCGGCAGGAAGAACTATAACTCAGCAAAATATTTTAGGGATATTACCTATTTTTATACATCTCTCTTCTTCTAGTTAATTACATTTCACACAACATTAATAGATTTTCTGAATCTGCTACTGTATAGTTGGTATATTATGTAACTCTAACCTATTAATCAAATATAGTTCCACTTATTTAGAGAGACTAGAGCCTGGACTGACAATATATATAACCAAGGATTTCAGATGCTGAGAAAGCATTGTGTGTCTGCTTAGTAAATATATCTTTTAGATTTAATTAACGTAGTATGGAATCCAGATGAAATGGGATTTCCTAATAGCAGATATATCTGTAACCAAGATTAAGGAAATGTCCTTTTGCCATCTTCTAACAAATATCAGTTAAGATGAAATGCTTTGCTACATTGGACCCTTTTCAACTTAGCACTTATAAATGTAGGTTGTTCTTGCAACATACTCAACTATGTTCTGATAAACAGAATCGTGCTAAGTGACATGTTAGTACTCCCCCTCCCCCTCCTCCGTGGATGCCTGCTAAGGACTAACTGCCACTCTTGGGAGGAAATCCTTGAATACTGGCGTTACTGAGAAAGTGGTGCAGGACATGTTGCCACGAATGTTGTTTCTTCTTGCATAATAAAAAACAGAGAAAAACCTGTATTTTATGGCTTTGAAATTTTAAACAATTATTCTTCTGCACTTTGGTTGATGTGACTTTTAAATTCAGTGAAGTGGGTCTAACCTTCAGACCTAGTAATCACCATAGTTACAGATAGGCTACCATCACATGTTTGGTTAAAAGGAAGACGTGTTCCCAGTAATTAGCACTGCATGAAAATATAATTACACTCACCCTGAAATTAGGAGCACGGTGTGTCCAGAGATTTCCTATTTTGGATCAGATGTAAAACCTAAGTTTCCACTGAGGTTCATGAGCTGGAAGCATTTGTTTCCTTGGAACCTTGGGGTGGCCATTTTCTTACTCCAGTAGGTATACTCGTTGGTAGCTTATGTCTACTGAAGGTGATGTTTTTCTTTTTCTGGTCAGGGATTTTGGCTGCATTATGATTTGGTTTTGATATAACTCAGCTAAGGAGTATATTAACTAGTATCCAATGTAGTCTATGAGGCTTAATTAGTGTTTTTAAGTTCTCTAAGTGGTAGCTAGAAAACATTTATAGATATGCAAAGTATTTGTTATAATGGTGATCGCTTTTATAACTGTTGACCTCTGTTCTCGCCCTGGGGCTTGTGAGAACACTAATGCAACACTCTTCATGTGGAGACAGGACCTAGACCCAGAACTCTCTGAATCCTTGCCTGTCCATTCTTCCCTGGGTCTGGGTCTCTGTTTTGAACCATGTCGGGGTGAGAAGGCCAGGTGTTTACAGGAGGCTGTGTAGGCTGAGGACAGGATGCTCTCATGGGAGTAATTACTCAGAACGGAATCTCTTCAGGGGACTGGGAGATTAACCCACTTCCTTCATAGGGAACAGGGAGGAGGTTTACAGTCAATGTGGACAGAATAGGATGGGAGCGCCTCAATCCTCATGTCAAGAATAGGAAACACCTTAGCTATGCTGATGGGCTCCTGATAGCACAGAAGCATGGGGACAGAATCAAGCTCACTGAAGTCATTTATCCTTTTTCTGCACAGTAACTTAGAGCTTATTATGATATAGTAAATCAATAAATATTTTGGTGGTAAATATTGTGTTTTGTAACTATAAGGCTAAAAAGGACTTCCAGGAGTCATCCAATCTATTCCTCTGCTTTTTGTAAAGATTTGTCTAAACAACTCTTCTAAACATATGATTATTCTTTCTGTACTTAAGACTATCTATGGGAAGCATATTTTAAAAGCGTCATTGAAAATCCACTTCATTATCCGTTAATTGGTAATAAGACCCTAGACAAGGATTGTATATACATTGTTTATCAGAAGAATAACAAACTCTTTCTTAGTGTATATGATTTTACTTAAAGAAGAGGTAGCCATTTCCATTGTCACAAATGTCACAACGAAGAATATGCCAGAGATCTATTATATATCACAGACAGGATGTAAACTACATTTTTCATACAATATAATCCAAATGTATCTTTGAAGCTATAGTCTGAGGCAATGGTCTGATCTGTTACCATTTTGCCAACCTAGTACAGTCGATTATTATAGTTACACTGTTGCTATATGTGTTTGCAAGGTACTGTATAAAATAGCTGTTCATTCCAGCTTCAGTCATAGAATTTTGAAGCTGTGAAAAAGTATTATATTTTTATTTGTCCCACATAATACAGTCCACACATCCTCCATTAGGAATTGTGACTATAACAATGGGTGGTAGTTGGTATTTCATTTGACTAATATCTGTACAGTATTCTCACCCACAAACTATTACACACATCATGTACTTTAAAGTATCAGATTAAAGGGAATTTAAATGGATGTCCCATTAGAAATCAAGTGGTATTAAATCGGGGAAATGGTTTTAACCCACGCTAAAAGGGATACTTTAAGATATAATTTGGCACCTCTGTTATTATGTTAAGATATAATATAGCTCCTCTGTTTTAATGTTCTTTCAAGCAACTAATTTGAAGAAGTCACTTTATGACTAGCAACTAGCCATCAGTACCAAAGCTTCACATTGGCATCTGTATCCTTTTGATGGGGAGAATGTCATCATTTGCAAATAGATCAGTTATCTAACAAAGTCAGAAACCTCCATATGTACCCAAACCATACTGCACAGTATGTGCTTTGTGAACCTTAATAAATAGGTAATATTAGCCATAATAAAAAGAATAATACTCAATGCATGGAGAACACATATAGTTGGGTCTCTTGGCTGTGTAGTGTGATGTGGAGAAGGGAAAGAAGATATAGCTTCTAGGTAACAGGTAACCCAACTGTCTAAAATCTTCCTTGATAGTCATCTCTTCTCTTAAATTTTAAGTTGTTTTGCGTTTCACTTTTAATACTTGATTATGTGTGCAGTCCAGTGACCTATGACCTATTGTGATTCTGAGACAGGCACTGATGCCCAAGACTGGAGAGTGGGTCTGTGAATTCAGTCCTGCAAATGTGAACTTTCATGGTCTCACCCTTGGTCCTCTTGCTCAGTGACAAGAATATCCGGAACATAGTGTTTTATTGTGAAAGTGCAAAAGTGTGTACTTCTCCAGGAAAAATGAAGCAAAACAGGACAACAACTTGAACAAAATTTCATTCACAAGTGCAGCAAGGCTTTTAATTTTGCAAATTCCTCCAGAGTTCCAGCAATAAAGCAAAATTAAATTGATAGAAGCAAAAGGCAAAGCCACAGAGATTGGAAAACCTCCAGGCTCTGTGTTTTATACAGAATCATATTGCCACCAATTGAAATAGTGTATTTGAAGTTGTGAGGTATCAAGAGGGAAATCAAGGGTACGACCATCATTAAACGTATTTATTGAAGCCTCCTTGAGTTCCTGACATGCTGAGGGCAGGTGTTGTGGTTATCATGGCAGAGAGTAAAACTTCTACACATAGGTTTCTGTCTCATCATGCATGTTGAGCAATACTAAGCCCATACCCAGGCCCTCTCTTACTCCATGATGTCACTGGAAACCATCTCGCCCCCACAAGCCTGGCCTCAGCAAACATCTCTGTACCCTTGAACCTAAAATAGGTACAGAAAAAGTTTCCGATGCCTGTTTCAGGCAGATAGGAAGACCCACACAACTCGAGGGGCAGGTAACAAGGCACTTCTGAAGGGAACTAACCATTCTCAGTTGTGCTTGGGCGTTGCTTAAATCTGCAGCTTCTCCCTCTGCTTTTTCTTCAAAATACAATCTGACTTCAAGTACTTGGTGTAACTTCTCTGTATGTTCCTTCGGAATGAATTATACGTGACCCTGAACAGGCTTTGGGTGGCACTAGATGCCTTTCAGCCAATAATATGTAGAAACTCAAGTCTAAGAACCAAGTTCTATATTATAGCCCGGGATTTCTATTATTAGATTACACATCTTCCACTAGGAAAATTAGGTCATTTCAGAGGCTTCTGTAAGCATATCTTATTAGATACAGCCTGAAAACATGATGCATGAGAGACTAAATTATTAAAATTTAACATATTCCAGTTTGAATGATGATTCTTTATGAGTAGCTCTTAATATGAATATACTTAATTCACAACCAGCTGATTTAAAATACACATAAATTGTGTTAACATGATTGAACAAATTTTATTGTAAAATGGATAAATTGACCCCAGCTGTGGACTCAATTTCAAGATACTCATGGTGGTGAATGAAGAACAGACACTGAGGTTATATACAGATTAACATAAATCTTGACAGAGTATATTGAGATAGTGTGCAAAATTCCTTCCTCACACTTGATTCAAACAATTGAAACCTAAGTATCATTGTCTTGCCACCTTTCTGTTTCCTTTCTTCCTTTCTTCTTTCTTCTTCCTTTTATGAAAAAAAGTCATGGATGCATTTGTAACACAGGGAGAATCACGGTCCATCTCATGTTGTAAAATTAGTTTTAATTTTATAAAGTAATGAATATTCTTAGTTTGTTGTGTGTGTTGAATGTAGATATTACATGATTAAAAGGAGTGACATTTTGGAAGGACTTGGGATGTAGAGAAGTAAAGTTTGTGTCTGTATTTCTAATATGTGGTGACCAGACTACAGCTTCATTCAAGTGCCTCATTGCCATCCCATTCTTATTAAGAGATGGTCCTCTTCAATGGTTCAACTCATCAGCTTGCCAGAGTCTGGCTCCCTTCATAAGAATTACCTAGGAAGCTTTTAGGAATACAAATTACTGGCCTGTACCTTCAGAGATTTGGATTCAGTAGGTCTCAGGCGGGATCTATGAATCTGTATTTAGAAAATCAGTCTAGGTAATGCTAATATACAGCCAGATTTTGGAATCATTGAAGAGTATTCAAACAATTCCAATTACTGGGAAAAAATACAAGTTGACTGAGATAGTATTATATTATTTCATTTGTAGTTATTTTGAAAAGCTAAATACTCTGGGCTTCATAGCATTATTTCTTTCACAAATTTTAATTTTAGCTTTAGTTTCAAATTTATGGTCTGCCTTTTGAACATGAGTCTTCAAACTTATTAGAGACAGAAGTCAACACTGATAAGCATGAGGGATGAATATTGCTCACTATAGGGCTGTTAGGGATACTACATATGGTACCATTTTCTTAGTTACTGCTGGAGCTGTGCAGTATATCACAGTATTTGCTGATCCTCACCACTGAGATATAAACTATGAACTTTGGGACAGAGAAGCAAATGTTGAAATGACAGCCGTATTTCTGAATGCTTCGATTTTTATGTTATGAAAAATTACCAACTTAATACTTTGTCTCATTCTGTACTTTTCACATTGAATTGTACATTCATCTAAAAATGATTTCCTAGCAATATCTTGTAACAACCTTTCAAGCAATAATGTAAGCCATGGTGATGATGCCATATGAAACTTTCACTTCTGTGCACTTCAGAGAACCTTTAGGGAAATAGCGACATGTTTAACATAAGCAATAATATAGCTAGTGTGGACTTTTAAAAGATATTCACCATTTACAACAGCAAAATGAGCAGCAAGTGATGACTCAGATATAAATCATCTGAGCAAATGACATGCTTCATCTATCTCATAAGTCATTCATTTGCACACACGCTATAAAGTAATTAGTATATTCCCATCACATTATTTCTGTTGTGTAATTTTTAACATACCTATCATAATATGATTTATATTCAGATCGAGAGATTTGTGTGTGTATGTAATGTTGCCCAGATTTTCAGATCTTTGTAGTATATAATAATAGAGAGTAATTAAGGATGGATAAATGAGTAAAAGCAGAGCATAGGTTGGATGAATTGGTTGAGAAGGTAGGCTTTGCAAAAATATGGATGGGTCTTTGGACAAGTTAATTAGTTTAAAGGTTGGTTTGATAAAGTCTTAGAAGACAAATGATTAAAAATAAAAAGAGCTCATTACCACTGTTTTTTATGATGGCAAATGTTTAGTAAGTATAAGTATTTTGGCTTCAGAACATGATTGGTTGAAGTCACCTGTAGTATAATTAATAAACATTGGAAAGTGATTATGTAGTGATGTTGAAGGTAACCTGCCCTTCTCAGCTATTTTGATGCTAGTACTAAAGCTTGCAGATTTCAAAATGGATAATTCATATTTTTAGTCTTCTTAAAATATAATTTTAATCAAATGTGGCATAGTCAATAATAATCAGTCCTTTAATAGTTTAATTATCCCTCCATCATTTAGAATGATGTATTAGGATTGTAGCTAACAGCGCTGGTACACATGTTACACTGAAGAACTTCTGAATGTTAGATTACTATTTAGCAAAGTCATATAAGCTTAGGATCCATTGCTAAGCCTCTAAATAAGATTACAACTCCTATTATTGCCGAGCTGGGTAAACTCTTCTAATTGTGAATCTGAACACAATCGGAATGCTGTGTGGGTTTGCCGGTATTTTCACCTTCCTATTACCCATAGCAAAATTCCAGTTAGCATCCTCCACCCCACAATTCAGAAAATTTCCCTATAAAAATCAAACAGGATTGTTGATCCGTGAGAAAGTTTTTGACCATTATCTTTTTGCATATTATTAGATGCTTAAGAAGCTTGCTTCTTAATTGTTAATAAATAATGAAAATACTTAATTTGAATCCATTAAATTACAGTGAATTTATCCTCTCAGTTAATTCATCTAATTGTTGATCAGATCATTCTTAATATTAGACTTAAGCACTGTTGCTTATTATTTGAAAGCAGAAGAAACAAGAAAAACTAGATGATCAGCCTAAGTAATAGCTTGTTTCTCATTCTTTTGATCCAAATTTTAAAAATAAAGGAATTGGTTTATATTCATTCTTCCTCTGTGGCCTTTTCACTATTTGTAGATAAAGAAGGGATTCTAAAAAATATATTTTTTACAGTGGTCTATTAAATGTAATTAAATTTAAGTAGGAAGTAATGTATTAATTAGGGTAAAATCAGAAATGCACAGAATTGCTTCTTCACACCACCTCACTCTTTAAAGACAATTGCTTCCATTTTGCTGCATGGCAGTTAGTTATACATCAGACTGAGGACAGAGGGACAGATGGAGAGGGTAAGACGGACAGGAGCTTTAGATGAGATTGAGCAAAGAGATTTAATTTTTTTCCTCATGAAGGTATAGTTTCTCTTAAAGGGGAGGCCGTTTCCATAATAGACACGTCTGGTTTATTGAAAGCCAAATGATTTACTTGACTTCTGTTCATTTTATTTTGAAAAGAAAAGAGAAAGAAATCCTTCACAAGCCATTTTCAGTTTTTTTAGGAGATAGTGTCAACCTCTCAGCAGCTGCACATATGAGTGAAAACTGCGATTACAAACTCATAGAGCTATATACAGAAACTCTCTGAAGGTGGCAGATAGAACTAGTCTTGATAACAATGATGGAGGTAAATGAAAGTGTCAGAACATCTGGACTGAAGGAACAAAGAAGACCAAATACCAGCTCTGCCATATGTCACAGAAACCCCTGCTAAAATTAGCACAAAAGAACAGACTATCAGTGTGCAAGTGATATTAAAACAAAACATTTTTTTTCCTTTTATAACATGCCTGGCTGAGCTAACATTCAATAAGAAAAATACAATTTAATTTCACACATTCTTTTTTTGTTGTTCTGACATTATAGAAATTACATCTTTCCCTAGTTGGGAAATTTAATCACAAAGAGCACGAAATATGTATTCTTTGTCCTAAAATCGGTAAAACTATTTTCTGAGCTATCCTATATTCCCTATTTTTCTTCACATTGTTCTCAAGTTGGGCTTTGGCTGCCAACAAAACAAATGCTCGACTTCAGAGTAGAAAGAAGCCTTTATGACCCCGGGCCTATCCATCTCATTCAGGAATGCTCCAGAGAGTTGGGGCTGGGGAGAGAGTCCTCCACAGCGTCTGATGATGTTCTGTGGGAGAGAGGAAGATGTATTCCCAGTCTTCTAAAATTAAAAGTGGTTAGGTAGCCTCTTATCATCATTCAAAGATGCTACATTTATACGTAACTGGTTAGTTCAAGCAGAGTTTGTCGAGAACAGAAATTTTACAAGGAGGAAACAAACTTGAACAATTTTTAATCAGAATTATCGATTAGCAAAATAATTTAGGACAAAAACTTGCTGTCTCGAAAGAGTCAACTTACTTATATCCAAAGTCAGAATGCTACACACTTTTGAACATTTTCTAAATGTATCAAGTTCTTCAGCACTGAGAAAGGAAAATAATTTTATTTATGGATTCCTTAAGGTTTTACCCCCTGGAGATAGCACATAACTATGAATTACATATAAAGCGTTTTTCTCTATGATTTGGTTGTTGAAAAAAAATGTAGAAGATGCCATAAATAAGACAAAATTACAAATTGTGGCATTGAGCCATGGTTTGCAAATTTGGCAACATTCTTTTGCTGAAAAAAATAAACTGGTTTTAATAATACAAGGATTAAAGATAATAGTCAAATAATACTGTGTTCAGACTTGTTCACATTCGGATATAGAGCAAAGCATCTCAAATTTCACAGAATAAAATTTAAGCCAAAGCCAATTTATGTTAAGTCATTTGAACAGCAAATAGCAATATTTCTATGTCACCTCTGACTAACAGGAAACTGCATTTCCATATCCAGTGAAACTTCAATTCCTAGAGCAATTCTACTTTTATTGCCTCCCCAGAGGCACTCCTTTATGGTCAATATAACTAACTTTCGAGGCTGGCAAGAGAGTATGGCTTTCTTCTGAGACTGGGGCGATCTGGATCGTATATTTGTGTATAACCACTTAAAAGGTCCCCCTCTATTTTTTTAAAAATCTTTTTTGGTTCAAATCTCCATAATTAAAGTGAAGCAAAACATTGGAGCAGTCAGAAAGTTTATCAACAACATGAAACCTCTTTCCAAATTTTATTGGTCTATCTTACAATGTTGAAATTAAAGCTTAAGCTTGGCTTGGGCTCTCAGATAAATTCCTTTGTATTATTTGACTAGAAAGTATTATCAAGAAGAAGAAATTAACTCTCATGGGAGACCTCATGCTAGCCAAGAAGGTCTAGATAAACTAGATGACTGTGTAATTGTGTTCAGTAATTCAGGAGGTTTTTTAAAATTCTTTAACTTTTGCTCTTGTGCAAAGATAATTATTAGTAGATGGCAGCCAAAATTATTATTCCTATCTTTTAAATTTGTTTCAAGTGTGTCACTGGGCACTTATAAAATCCATCCCTTTCATTTATTATGTAACTCAATGACTTGGAACAATGGGTACTCAATGCTTTTTCCTTTGATCCTTAAAAACGCTTTTTTTCTGTCAAAAGAATTCTCCTACTAAAATGCAAATGAATACCTGACTATAAGAGGTACCCATTTTATGAGCATATATGAAATACTTTAACCGGATACAGCTGGACTGTAACAAAGAGAAAGAAAGGATACCGATAAGGAAGATGAAAAGAGACAGAAAAATCAAATTTTGCCTACATTAAAATTATGTCTAAAACCCAACTCTATTAGCCTAGAAGAAAGCTAGAAATAGAGGGTAAGGTTAACTGATTATAGATTTTTAAACACAGTATTCATATTTAACAGAATGTCATAAAATTCAGCATGTCAAAACTTTGTTTAAACAAACAAGAAACTTAAGAAATATGCTAATCAGAATGAATCTATTTAAAGGGACAAAAAAACCTTCTTGAATTATAAAATGCCCACCAGTGCAGAATTTGTTTTCTGTTGGGAAAATTTGGTACTATGTTTTCAATCAATATTTGCTGTATGATCAAATTAAGCATTATGTAGTCTTTATGCTAATGAGAAACTGTGTAAGAGTCCAAATATCAAGGGTGGCTATCGCTTTGAATATCAATAGAGTTTGATATTATTTCTGAATAGAACTGTAAGTGAATGTAAAATGAATGGGCTATATGTATAGATATTATGTGCAGTAAACAAATTAGGCCCTTAAAGTTTGTTAGCATCCTCAGCTTCTGGTTTTTTTTTTCATTCTGTCCTTCTTTCCCTCCCTGTCTTTCTCCCTCCTTCCTTTTCCTTTTCTTTCTTCCTTCCTTCCTTCCCTCCCTCCTTCTTTCCTTCCTTCCTTTTTCTTTCTTTCTTTCTTTCTTTCTTTCTTTCTTTCTTTCTTTCTTTCTTTCTTTCTTTCTTTCTTTCTTTCTTTCTTTCTCTCTTTCTCTCTTTCTTTCTCTCTCTCTTTCTCTTTCTTTCTTCTTTCTTTCTTTCTCTCTCAGTCTGTCTCTCTCTCTGTCTTTCCTTCCTTCCTTCTCTCTCTCTCTCTTATGGAGGATTTATTATTCTGACTGGGGCCTCCCTTTTTCACTTTCACATGATTTAACACTTTGTGGATTCCTGAGGTAAGGAAAAGAAGGCGAACATTTAGATATAGATCATTTGAGGATAGGAATGACTGAGACAATGGAGACCTTGGCTTCCAGAGGCTTCATAAGTTAAGAGGAACATGAGTCTGAAAAAATATCTGTTGTTCTTTTTCACTGAATTTAAACACTTTCTCAAGAAGTATCAGGGTCACTTTTTTTGGACAATCTCCTATTTTTTTCACCTATAAATATCTTAATATAGAAAAATCCTCTTATTTTCAAATTGTGCATTTTAACTTGGGTACCACATTGCTAGAGATTGAAATAGAAAAGAAGCTTCTTCTATTTGTAAGGAAATTGTTTTCTGAAGACAACTTCCCAATAAGGCAAATACACCAAACGCTACTTGAATTTACTGGCTCTTTATTTAGAGATAACCGATACACTGTCTTGCTTCCTGTATACCCCTCAGTAACTTGGTTTGGCATAGCATGGTGTTTTGGGTCCTTTTGTGAGGGTTTGAAAACATTTGCCATCAATTTTATACATTTAATGTACTGAAAAAGCAATATACAATGTATTCCATATTTCTTAGCTCTATGCCTTTGAAATTTTAACGTATATTCAGATAGCTGTTTACAATCACAATTTTGACTTATTCACTTGAGTTAACAAATTACTATGTTCTAAAATACAAAAGACACAGGGTGGATCATTTTGTGATATATCAAGGGATCAATCATTTGCAAATCCCAATCCAAAGCCATTTTGTTTTTCAGGGAAAATTCAATCATTTCTAGCAGAGTATTTGATCCATAAGGGAAAAGAAGTCAAATAACTTACTTAAAAGAGTAATAATGAGGAAGACAGAACAGAATATGTCCTTCCATTTTAGGTACCCCCCAACACTATAATAATTTGAGCAAGTCTTAAGATTGAAAGAATCTTTAATTTCCAAAACCGAAAATCTTTTTCTGTTCATATGTTCATGTTAGTGTATTAATATTACATTCAAACTTAAGTTGTCTCTGTGACATAAGTTTGTGTTCATTAAGAGAAAATCATATAGAAGTAATACAGCTTTTTCCTCTCTGGAAAAATATGCTTCAGTAAGTCAAATATCTTTGAATTTTGGTTCTTTTTTCTCATTTTGGACTTTGTTATACACCTCAGGGGTCTTCTACTCTAACAGATCAGGTAGTCAGTCAAAGGAAGAGATATAAAATATTCAGAAAAATTAAAAACTTCAAAAGGGAAGAATTTCTATGTTAATTGAATTTTATTTATTCCACAGTGGCTAATCAATTTTAAAACTGTGAAAAGACAGGCAGCTGCCATATAAATTGACATTTATGAAAATATAAATTATTTTCTTCCTGTTATTTTAAGTGTTAGGAAAGCCTTGTCTTGAAATGACAGACAATCTTAATACTTGTTCAAGTGAAGAAATATGACCTTCAATACATTTACCATTTTTATTTCTTGAGGGAAACATTTTTAATAATGAATATAAAAACAGAAGAAATATGATTGAGGAAAACCAGAAATTAAGATGAAATTTGTACATCTGTGATCCACAGTGCCATTTTTTCCTTCTATTTTGTTGCCTCTTACTGAATTGATATCTACGACCCAGATAGGCAAAATTTACAAGCTACTAATAGTTGTTTCTTTTAAGAATTTGGAAGTAGGCAAAAATTATTCCACTTATGTTGAAATTGACTCACATCATCACAGCAGGTTATGAGGACTGGGGAAGTCAGGCGAGGCTCAAATAGAAAAATGGTCCTTAGAGAGAAAAGTTTCTGATTTTTCTCAGAGCTATATGAACAGCTTTTCCTTCATTAAAAAAAAGAATCTTCCTGAAAGTTTTGTCTTGGAAAAACTCTAAAGTTTTGTAACAGCTGCCTGTAACCACGTTATTACTTTAGTAATCAAGTGACAAAACTGGGTCATTATGCTTTTAAAATGTACCAATTAAGTGTATTTCAAAAATAATACATATCATTTTTCATTTCAAAATCAACCTACCTGAATTCTGACTCTTCAACTGTGAGTAGCCATTTTACAAAACCAAAGGGTCTCATTTCCCAGACAATATTTTAGATTAAAAAACTTGCCTGCTCATTTCAATGCATAAGATAAACAGCCAATGCATTTCCATCAAACATCCTGGCACTATATAATAAGAAATAGGTTTCCCAACTCACTTACTAAAAACACATAGTTATAATGTACTAGGCCTTCATTGATTTCTTCTGCATGGGGTAGGTTTTACTTAATCAGACAGCTAAATTATTTTAATGTTTTGTCCAATTCATTTGCTGTAACTTCATGGGTCTAAATTTTTGGTTTGGCTTGCAATGTAAATAATATTGTACATCTGCTATTTTGCTATTACGTTATACTTTGTGAATCATTTCTTTTAACAATCTAGTTATCACAAACTTAACTTACAATGTCATCAAGTAATACCAGGTAAATATACTAATATATCTGTAGGGCATGGTTAAATTGCACATATTTTGAAATGTCAAGCTATTTTTTGTTTTTTTAAAGATGAATGCATCTTTTAAACCTGTACCATTAATTTAAAAAGTTTCATTCAGTGTTTCACATTATACTTTAAAATATTTTCCTTTATCCAGTAGTACAGGTTTAGAGAAATTTTTCTGATCGAAATGATAAAATATGCCTCATTTCACTAGAATTTCAAGAATACTAGTACATGTAGAAGTATGTAAGCACTTATAGAATTATAAACATCCACTGTGTCTTCTTTGCTTTTCATGTAACGCTACTTTTTATTCATTTGATTGTTTATTTGTAATTATTCTAAATCATGCACAATGTAAATAGCATGTTTCATTATGCAAAATGTGTTTGTATTTACAGACTGCAGAACAAGGTAAATTTGTATATGAAAAATGGAGTGATAAAAACCTGGGATTCTTATAAAACAAAGTGGAAATGACAGTTGTGTGTTATATTTACATAATTCATTACAAAACTACCTGTTTAAGCCATGCATTTATTTACCTTATAAGTCTAAACTGTCACTTATAAAATATTTAAGTCAATAAACGATACCAAAAAGGACTGGTCTATAGATTCTTTTGAGCATCTTTTTTCACACTGTGAATGACAATGACTAAGAGTATGAATGAATAGTAAGTGAAAGAATGGGGAACAAATAAATGAATGAATGGAGTGTTCTCAATGCATTATCATTATGGCTGAAGATTATGCTACTGGCATAGTATTAGGCAGGGCCAATTTTGAATTATTTTTATAATATGAACTCTCTTACAAAACCAAGCAGCGCAGATTACAATTTCTGCAGTTTTATGCACTCTAAATATATGCTACACAGAAAAGGCATGATTCACCTGTCTTATGGCCAGACAGTTGCTTCCCTGAAAGGATAAACAGAGAAAAGGGATAATTTTACTGTCATTATTAAATGTTTGTTGAATGCCCACTAGGTGCCCGTCAGTGTCCCATCCCAAAGTTAGATGAGGTGCAGCACATATCTGTAAGATCATTGTAATCCAATGTTCCTATATTTCAGCAGTGTACATATGTATACAAAATCAAGCCATCTCTGTTATTTTGCTGGTCCTCTCCTCCATAACCACTGGGCCTCAACCATACAAATCTATTTCTAGCTCTTTCTAGCCATTCCCAAAGGGATCTCCTCCTGTTTGTGTTCACAGAGCTGCTCTCATCTTCTGCCCTTGTCTTCTTATTGATATGTGCTGCTCTAGAGTCACACCACTAAGAACTACTTTGCTAACCATAAGAGAAGTGAAACTGAGTAGCCAAAAGAAGTAGAGGAAGTATGTATATACACACACATGCGTGCACACACACCCAAAGCCGGGTACTTGCATACTCCAATTAAAACTCTCATTCAGAAAATAGAAGAAAGAGAAAAAAACATATTGTGGGTCACAAGGTTCGTAACATGACAGGCAGGTACTGTGAAGCCCCTGGTTCCATCTATGGCACTTTGTTCTATTTGCTGGGAAGTATTTCCTTGTTCCATTACATCCCTTCTTGGGAGCTTTACAGCTTTCAAGTCCACTTTCTGGTATACATGTTTGTAGGCTGAAGCATTGATGTGAACTCACAGGCTTTTTCAGGAAAGGATCGTATTTGTCTTAATTAGACAAAATAATCCCCTTGAAACCCAGAAGTCTCCTGATCTGTTTGCTTCCAGTCAGTTCCATGTGCCAGCATCCAAACCAAGGTTCTCTCCTAGATAAAGTTCTTATTCTTGCCTTATTTCTTTGTCCCTATGATTGTCTCTTAATTTAATGGAAGCTACCTTGATGTCACATAGTACTGGAGGGAAGGCTTTGGAGGGGTGGCAGCACTCTTAATCTGATATTTCCATAGGACTGAGTCTGAGAAGTCTTACTGGGTCTCAGTTGCTCACTTCAGTTTTGTCTTTTTCTTACTTTATTTCGGTCTTGTCTTTTTTCTTTGGAGTAGAGAAGTCATAAGCATTCTCCAAATTTTATGTCCAAACCACAGAGGTGTGTCCCGAGCTCAGTTCCTTCCCTTAATTCCTTGCCAAATACAGCAAGAAGAGCCAAAACACACTAACGTTCTGGTTCCCCAAACCACTTCCTCTAGAAGTGCAGACTCTGAGGGCGCTTGACCTGCTTTCCAAGTTATCCAAGGTCGACAGTTTTAGCAAGTGTTTTGCTGCCCTCTAGCACATGTCCTCCTCTTTTCAACCTCACAAACCCCCACCTCACCTCTAAGGTTTTATATTCTGCATATTGGTTAGGATAGGCTAGGCTGCACTTACAAAAAAATCCAAACAGATAAAGACCTCATGTGACAAATGTGTATTTCTCACTTGCATATCAGAACAGAAAGGTTCCAAATTAGAGTAGATCTGCTTCATGCTGTTCCTCCAGGACCCAGTCTGATGGTGGTTCTGCCTGGTAGGATTTTATAGCTTAGATGGTAACAGCATAGATCACTTTCATTCACATTCCTGCCTCTAGACAGAGTCACACAGCTACACCTAACTATAAGAGAGGATGAGAGATGCACTCCAAGTCTGTATCCAGTAAAAAAGAGTAGGAGCTTGATGAGCAGCTAACCTCTTCGGCCACAATTATATTTTCATTTTGAGCTTATTATATTACTCTCAGGAAAACAAAACCATCTCAGGCTTAAAACTGTGTCTCTCTACTTAAAACAGAGCTGGAGTCTTTCAGACACCATATTTGTGAAATTAGCCATGAGGTAGTCCTGGTTCTCTGATTCTCAGGGACACAAACGCTCTAAACAAATTAATGATTAGTATCTGCAAACGAGTCCCCTAAATAAAACATACTGACCAGACCACAGGCTCCCACAAGCTTCCAGATTCCTGTTGAGTGAGCTCTGCTAATCAGGAAGGGACTCCATTGAGGAGTGTCATCATTACCATAATCAAATAAGAGGATGGAAGGCAAATAAATTCCTTGGAAGACAAAGCCCATCCCACATATGTGCCAGGCACATAAGAGGCTGATGATCCAGTTGAATAGAAAAGCTGGTAGATGCAAAGTGCCAAAAGAGGGGTTCCTACATTAATTTAAATAAAATTACAATGACCAGAACAAGGGAAGTAAGAAACTCCTAATCACCCCCGTACTGGATAGATTACACATAGTTTTGGGTTTTCAGTCTTGGACTTCAAGCCCAGGACATTTTCCATTATGAAGAACCAATGCCCATAAGATTTCAACTTTCAAAATCCTGAGTTATATAGAAGCACTTCACCAAATTTTGATCTAAATTTATGCCTTTAAGCTGAAGGTTATGATTACAGAAAAAGATGTGCAAATAAGTAAACATCAGTTGTTGTTGTTCAAATCTGTGATATTTGCAATTACTGTACAAATCTTGGACAAATACCAGCTATGCAACTTATTAGCTGGGAAACTAAAAGAAAATTCGTTGTTGCTAGTGTCCTCGAGTTGATTCTGACCCCTAGTGACCCTCTGTACAGCTTTTTGGTGCCATCCTCTCATCTTCTGGCACTATAATAGACAATGCTCTGCTGCTATTCATAGGGTTTTCTTGGCCAATTTTTTTTTCAGAAGCAAGTGTCCAGGTCCTTCTTCCTAGTCTGTCTTAGTCTGGAAGCTCCACTGAAACCTGCCCACCATGGGTGACCATGTGGGCATACCGGTGGCATAGCTTTCAGCATCATAGCAATATGCAGCCACAGACAGGTGGTGTGGTTCCCTGACTGGGAAATGAACCGGAGCCACGGTGGTGAGAGCATCAAGTCTTAATAGACCACCAGGGCTAGCTAAAAGAAAACACTCCTATCCGATTAGACAGTGGTACTTTTGTTAGCCTAGATTTCCACTGAAGGAAAACTCTTCCCACCCCTTTTGCTAAACCCCAACATGGGGAGACTAGCATGAGTCTCTCTTCTTAAGACAAAATGAGGCAATTTTAGAATTTAGTAATTACCTTATTTTAGCATATAATTTATCTGATGCTCTCACTTCAAAGAAGGTAATGGCTTCCATTTTAAAATGTTCTTTGATGATGGATCTATGCTAATAAAGCTTTGTCTCTCAATGCAGAACACTTGAGGGCCAATTTAAAGTCACATGTTCTGTTTTTAAATTACACATGAATGGGAGGAAATCTGTTGATTTTAAGTGGATTATGTGCAAACCTCTTTTGATAGCATTAGCGCTTCAGCTTACCTCAGCCTCAGGATTCCTCATTAACTTTGTTGTTGTTCTTGTTTCAACAAATAGCAAACTATGCAAGATTAGACCAATTACATTTCCTTCCAAAGGCTAAATTTACAATATTGTCCATCTTTAAATTATAATCTCCAATATGGTGCCTTCTACACCACTAAATAAAGGTCAACTGGTAGGAAGTAACTGGGAGTACATTCATCAGAATACGGCTGTAGCTCAGTGCTCCTACCTGTTCTGTCTTATGGGTATTTGGATCCTCTCCATCAAATTTAAATATATTGGATTATTATACACATCATCCTGATGCGGGGTCGGTGAGCCGAGGAGTGGAAAGAAAGATTTCTTGGACTCTCAAAATCTGGCAGTACTGCTCTTTTTATTTAGAGAATAGTGTGGAATAGCATGGGGACAGGACCCATGGGCAGTCAGAGCTTCTGCTGCCTGGGGACAGGACCCATGGGCAGTGAAGAGCTGCTGCTGCTGCTGCATGGGCACAGGACCCATGGGCAGTCAGAGCTTCTGCTGCCGCCGCTTCTGCTGCCCCCGCTGGCATGGGGACAGGGCCCATGGGCAGGCAGAGCAGCTGCTGCTCCCCTCGCTGGCATGGGGACAGGGCCCATGGGCAGGCAGAGCTGGTGCGTGG